>NC_140227.1:9373904-9466404 GCF_951802725.1 Rutilus rutilus
TACCCTAGCAACCACCCAGAATATCCTAGCAACCGCCTAGCAACCACCCAGAATACCCTAGCAACCACCCAGAATATCCTAGCAACCGCCTAGCAACCACCCAGAATATCCTAGCAACCACCCAAAACAGCCTAGCAACCACCCAGAATACCCTAGCAACCGCCTAGCAACCACCTAGAACACCCTAGCAACCACCCAAAATACCCTAGCAACCACCCAAAAGACCCTAGCAACCACCCAGGACACCCTAGCAACCACCTAGCAACCACCCAGAACACCCTAGCAACCGCCCAAAATACCCTAGCAACACCATAGCAACCACCCAGAACATCTTAGCAACCGCCTAGCAAAAAACTTTCTGCTCCAAACTTTCTCAAGCCAACTTAAAGTTTGTCTCGACGAACTTTCGCATCTAGTTATTATTATTATTATTCTTACCAAAAAATTCCACTCAAACTCGTCCTAGAGCTTTAACTCTACATACTCCAAACTCGGCTCAGACGCTCAAACTGTTCTGACTCGAGTTGCTTTATCTTTTCAGACTGATCGGACTTACGGTTTTCCTACAAATGACGACCAAAACTCGGAAAAACTCCCATTGACTTACATTGGGGAGTTCTAAAAAATTCAAATCCAGATTCAAACTCACCAACCGACAAAAATTCAAATCTAAACACCTTGAAGACTAAACCAAACTGCCGTTCTATATATATTAGCCAATGAAACTCATTTAAACTAATAAACTCTAATCTCATACACTTATAAACTAATTAACTTAAATTTAATAACTAATTAACTAATAAACTCATAAATTCATAGACTTATGAACTCTTAAACTCATAAATTAATAAACTGAACTCTAAACTCATTTAAACTTATAAACTCTAAACTCAAAAACTCGTACACTTATAAACTCTAAACTCATAAACTCTGAGTGTGTGTGTCTGAGTGAGTGTGTGAGCGAGGTAGTCTGAGTGAGTGTGTGTGTGTGTGTGTGTGTGTGTATGTGTGTTTGTGTGTGTGTATCTATCTAACTTATTTATATATCTATCATAAACTTCAAACTACTTTAAACTACTTTAAACTTCAAACCACTTTAAACTTCTTAAGTTTAATGCTTCCAGCTCCCAAGCAACTCCATAGCAACCAATCTTGAGTACCCTAGCAACCGTTTTGCAAGACCTATATCTCTGTATCAGAACATCGTATAGAGATGAGTTTTGGCTCTTTTGACTCATGCTAGCAAACAGCACTTCCAACATGCTACACATGCTAGCAGTGAATAGCTACATGCTAATAGCAATTAGTTAAGTGTTGAATCATGCCAAGATCATGCTAAGAACTCTATAAAAACTCCATAGTAACCATCTGTGACAACTACCAACCACCTAGTAACACCATATCAACCGCCCTCAATACCATAGCAACCCCCCAGAACACCCTAGCAACCGCCTAGCAACCACCCAGAACACCCTAGCAACCACCCAAAATACCCTAGCAACCGCCTAGCAACCACCCAAAAGACCCTAACAACCGCCTAGCAACCACCCAAAAGACCCTAGCAACCACCCAGAACACCCTAGCAACCGCTTAGCAACCACCCAGAACACCCTAGCAACCACCCAAAATACCCTAGCAACCACCCAAAAGACCCTAGCAACCACCCAAAATACCCTAGCAACCACCCAAAACACCCTAGCAACCACCCAGAACACCCTAGCAACCACCTAGCAACCACCCAAAACACCCTAGGAACCACCCAAAAGACCCTAGCAACCACCCAAAATATCCTAGCAACCACCCAAAACACCCTAGCAACCGCCTAGCAACCACCCAAAAGACCCTAGCAACCACCCAAAATATCCTAGCAACCACCCAAAACACCCTAGCAACCGCCTAGCAACCACCCAAAAGACCCTAGCAACCACCCAAAACACCCTAGCAACTGCCTAGCAACCACCCAAAAGACCCTAGCAACCACCCAAAACACCCTAGCAACCACCCAAAACACCCTAGCAACTGCCTAGCAACCACCCAAAAGACCCTAGCAACCACCCAAAACATCCTAGCAACCACCCAAAACACCCTAGCAACTGCCTAGCAACCACTCAAAAGACCCTAGCAACCACCCAAAAGACCCTAGCAACCACCCAGAAAACCCTAGCAACCGCCTAGCAACCACTCAGAATACCCTAGCAACCACCTAGAACACCCTAGCAACCACCCAAAATACCCTAGCAACCACCCAAAAGACCTTAGCAACCACCCAGGACACCCTAGCAACCACCTAGCAACCACCCAGAACACCCTAGCAACCGCCCAAAATACCCTAAAAAATACATTAGGAACCACCCAGAACACCCTAGCAACCTTTGCGGCCCAAACTTTCTCAAGCCAACTTAAAGTTTGTCTCGACGAACTTTCGCATCTAGTTAAGTTGGCTTGAGAGAGCCAACATATTGAAATCCTATTTAAACTTATTATTATTATTATTATTCTTCTTACCAAAAAATTCCACTCAAACTCGTCCTAGAGCTTTAACTCTACATACTCCAAACTCGGCTCAGACGCTCAAACTGTTCTGACTCGAGTTGCTTTATCTTTTCAGACTGATCGGACTTACGGTTTTCCTACAAATGACGATCAAAACTCGGAAAAACTCCCATTGACTTACATTGGGGAGTTCTAAAAAATTCAAATCCAGATTCAAACTCACCAACCGACAAAAATTCAAATCTAAACACCTTGAAGACTAAACCAAACTGCCGTTCTATATATATTAGCCAATGAAACTCATTTAAACTAATAAACTCTAATCTCATACACTTATAAACTAATTAACTTAAATTTAATAACTAATTAACTAATAAACTCATGAATTCATAGACTTATGAACTCTTAAACTCATAAATTAATAAACTCTGAACTCTAAACTCATTTAAACTTATAAACTCTAAACTCAAAAACTCGTACACTTATAAACTCTAAACTCATAAACTCTGAGTGTGTGTGTGTGTCTGAGTGAGTGTGTGAGCGAGGTAGTCTGAGTGAGTGTGTGTGTGTGTGTGTGTGTGTGTGTGTGTGTGTGTGTGTGTGTGTTTGTGTGTGTGTATCTATCTAACTTATTTATATATCTATCATAAACTTCAAACTACTTTAAACTACTTTAAACTTCAAACCACTTTAAACTTCTTAAGTTTAAAGCTTCCAGCTCCCAAGCAACTCCATAGCAACCAAACTTGAGTACCCTAGCAACCGTTTTGCAAGACCTATATCTCTGTATCAGAACATCGTATAGAGATGAGGTTTGGCTCTTTTGACTCATGCTAGCAAACAGCACTTCCAACATGCTACACATGCTAGCAGTGAATAGCTACATGCTAATAGCGATTAGTTAAGTGCTATATCATGCCAAGATCATGCTAAGATCTCTATAAAAACTCCATAGTAACCATCTGTGACAACGACCAACCACCTAGTAACACCATAGCAACCACCCACAACACCCTAGCAACCACCTAGCAACCACCCGGAATACCGTAGCAACACCATAGCAACCACCAAAACACCCTAGCAACCACCTAGCAACATCATAGCAACCACCCAGAACACCCTAGCAACACCATAGCAACCACCAAAACACCCTAGCAACCGCCTAGCAACATCATAGCAACCACCCAGAACACCCTAGCAACCGCCTAGCAACCACCCAAAACACTCTAGCAACCGCCTAGCAACCACCCAGAATACCCTAGCAACCGCCTAGCAACAGCATAGCAACCACCCAGAACACCCTAGCAACACCCTAGCAACCGCCTAGCAACCATCCAGAATACCCTAGCAACCGCCTAGCAACAGCATAGCAACCACCCAGAACACCCTAGCAACCGCCTAGCAACCACCCAGAATACCCTAGCAACCGCCTAGTAACACCATAGCAACCACCCAGAACACCCTAGCAACCGCCTAGCAACCACCCAGCAACACCATAGCAACCACCCAGAACACCCTAGCAACCGCCTAGCAACCACCCAGAACACCCTAGCAACCACCCAGAATACCCTAGCAACAGCATAGCAACCACCCAGAACACCCTAGCAACTGCCTAGCAACACCATAGCAACCACCCAGAATACCCTAGCAACCGCCTAGCAACCGCCTAGCAACCACCGAGAACACCCTAGCAACCAACCAGAATACCCTAGCAACCACCTAGCAACAGCATAGCAACCACCCAGAACACCCTAGCAACCGCCTAGCAACACCCTAGCAACCACCCAGAATACCCTAGCAACAGCCTAGCAACACCCTAGCAACCACCCAGAATACCCTAGCAACCGCCTAGCAACACCATAGCAACCACCCAGAACACCCTAGCAACCCACTAGAAAACCCCCAACAACTTTTTAACTGTAAACTACTTTAAACTTTAAACTACTTTAAACTTCAAACTGATTTAAACTTTAGACTAAATTAAAATTTAAACTACTTTAAACTTCAAACTAATTTAAACTTTAAACTAATTTAAACTTTAAACTAATTTAAACTTTAAACTAATTTAAACTTCAAACTACTTTAAACTCCAAACTACTTTAAACTTCTTCAAACTTTCTGGTCCGGCTTTCTCAAGCCAACTTAAAGTTTGTCTCGACGAACTTTCGCATCTAGTTATTATTATTTTTCTTCTTATTATTCCGGACAAAAGTTTGGCGCGAAACTCGCCCCGCACCGTTTGTCTCAGACCCCTGAGTGAGGTGTCAAATCGACCGGCTCATTGAGGAGAGGTGTGGTATGACTTTTCTAAGCGATCGGGTGTACGATGTTCGCACAGCGGACGAAAAAGCGGCCAAAAAAGTCCCATTGACTTAACATGGGGCATTCTAAAAAAATTCAAATCTCTCCCTCAGAGGATTTATATTATCAAGCAACCAATAAGTAATGGCCTAAAATCTTCATAGCCACACCCTAGCAACCAGTTACAGCACCCTAGCAACCACTAAGAGGTCCCTAGCAACCACCCTAAACCAAAAAAAATAAATTTTTACATTTTTTTGTATTTTTTAAAGCAATGTTACACTCGTGGCCTTGCGATATCACTCCATGCTTGTGCCTAATCGGCCATAGGCACGAGGCCGCAGGCCGAGTGCCGTACTGAATGCACTCGTTATTAAAGATTTTAATAACTCTATAAAAACTCCATAGTAACCACATCTTTGACAACTACCAACCACCTAGTAACACCATAGCAACTACCAAAAATACCTTAGCAACCATCCTGAACACCCTAGAAACGTCTAGAAATGCTCTAGTAGATCACATAAACACGAAGGTGGTCTCATTTCACTCAGGGCATCAAATGGCCAATCATGAATCACCTCAACACTTCCTAGCCCCTCCCTAGCAACCATTGTCGAGCACCTTAGCAACCAAAATCCTAGAGGGATATCTTCTATTCTGAATATGACAGAGGCATGGGAGTTGGTTTATATCATTCATACTGAAAAAGCAGCCTTTGGAGTTTCATCATTAGCAGCTGCCAAGCCACTCCATAGCAACCAAACAGAGTACCTTAGCAACTATTTAGCAAGACATATATCTCTGTATCAGAGCATTGTATAGAGATGGGGGTTGGTTTATATAATTCATAGTGACAAGAAGCCTTTGGAGTTTCATGATTGGCAGCTGCCAAGCCACTCCCTAGCAACCAATCAGAGTACCCTAGCAACCAAAATCCAAAGAGGGATATCTTCCAGTCTGAATGTCACAGAGGCATGGGAGTTGGTTTATATCATTCATAGTAACAAAAAGCCTTTGGAGTTTCATGATTGGCAGCTGCCAAGCCACTCCCTAGCAACCAAATAGAGTACCCTAGCAACCAAAATCCAAAGAGGGATATCTTCCATTCTGAATGTCACAGAGGCATGGGAGTTTGTTTATTTCATTCATAGTGAAAAGAAGCCATTGTAGTTTCATCATTGGCAGCTGCCAAGCAACTCCATAGCAACCAAACAGAGTACCTAGCAACCAAAATCCAAAGAGGGATATCTTCCATTCTGAATGTCACATAGGCATGGGAGTTGGTTTATAAAATTCATAGTGACAAAAAGCCTTTGGAGTTTCATGATTGGCAGCTGCCAAGCCACTCCCTAGCAACCAATCAGAGTACCCTAGCAACCAAAATCCAAAGAGGGATATCTTCCATTCTGAATGTCACATAGGCATGGGAGTTGGTTTATATCATTCATAGTGACAAGAAGCCTTTGCAGTTTCATCATTGGCAGCTGTCAAGCAACTCCATAGCAACCAAACAGAGTACCCTAGCAACCAAAATCCAAAGAGGGATATCTTCCATTCTGAATGTCACAGAGGCATGGGAGTTGGTTTATATCATTCATATTGACATGCAGCCTTTGAGATTCATGCTTGATAGCTGCCAAGACACTCCCTAGCAACCAAACAGAGTACCCTAGCAACCAAAATCCAAAGAGGGATATCTTCCATTCTGAATGTCACAGAGGCATGGGAGTTGGTTTATATCATTCATAGTGACAAGAAGCCTTTGGAATTGCATCATTGGCAGCTGCCAAGTAACTCCATAGCAACCAAACAGAGTACCCTAGCAACCAAAATCCAAAGAGGCATATCTTCCATTCTGAATGTCACAGAGGCATGGGAGTTGGATTATATAATTCATACTGACAAGAAGCCTTTTGGAATTTCATCATTGACAGCTGACAAGCCACTCCCTAGCAACCAAACAGAGTACCCTAGCAACCAAAATCCAAAGAGGCATATCTTCCATTCTGAATGTCGCAGAGGCATGGGAGTTGGTTTATATCATTCATAGTGACAAGAAGCCTTTGGAGTTTCATGATTGGCAGCTGACAAGCCACTTGCTAGCAACCAAATAGAGTACCCTAGCAACCGTTTAGCAAAACGTATATCTCTGCATCTGAACATCGTATAGAGATGGGAGTTGGTTTATATCATTCATACTGACAAGAAGCCTTTGCAGTTTCATCATTAGCAGCTGACAAGCATCTCCATAGCAACCAAACAGAGTACCCTAGCAACCATTTTACAAGACCTACATCTCTGCATCAGAATATTGTATAGAGATGGGGGTTGGCTCATTAGTTTCAGTTGGAAAACAGTCTGTAAATATCACCATGGTAACTGTGTATTCACACCCTAGCAACCATTTAGAGCCACCTAGCAACCATATTGCAACATTTAGAAGCCATATTTCAGCTCCACAACATCGTAGAGGCATGGTTGTTGGCTCGTATGCAATCATGTACAACACCCTAGCAACCGAGTGGCGAGTTTTGCCACTGCAAGCACCACTTCACATTTTCTTCAGGAAATGTACATTCTAGTTAGTGGTGCTTTTTTAAAAGCATCACTATTGTTATTGCTCATACTTATTATTATTATTATTATTATTTTTATTCCGCCTAAAGTTTGGCGCGTAACTCGCCCCGCACCGTTTGTCACAGATCCCTGAGTGAGGTGTCAAATCGACCGGCTCATTGAGGACAGGTGTGCTATGATTTTTCTAAGTGATCGGGTGTACGATGTTCGCACAGCGGACGAAAAAGCGGCCAAAAAAGTCCCATTGACTTAACATGGGGCATTCTAAAAAAATTCAAATCCAAACCGACGTTTTCACACACACAGACTCTAAAGGGCCTGACACCCCTGCGTCTCTCCCTCTCTCTCTCCCTCAGAGGATTTATATTATCAAGCAGCCAATAAGTAATGACCTAAAATCTTCATAGCCACACCCTAGCAACCAGTTACAGCACCCTAGCAACCACTAAGAGGTCCCTAGCAACCACCCTAAACCAAAAAAAATAAAAAATTTAATTTTTTTGTATTTTTTAAAGCAATATTACACTCGTGGCCTTGCGATATCGCTCCATGCTTGTGCCTAATCGGCCATAGGCACGAGGCCGCAGGCCGAGTGCCGTACTGAAGGCACTCGTTATTAAAGATTTTAATAACTCTATAAAAACTCCATAGTAACCACATCTTTGACAACTACCAACCACCTAGTAACACCATAGCAACTACGAAAAATACCTTAGCAACCATCCTGAACACCCTAGAAACGTCTAGAAACGCTCTAGTAGATCATATAAACACGAAGGTGGTCTCGTTTCACTCAGGGCATCAAATGGCCAATCATGAATCACCTCAACACTTCCTAGCCCCTCCCTAGCAACCATTGTCGAGCACCTTAGCAACCAAAATCCTAGAGGGATATCTTCTATTCTGAATAAGACAGAGGCATGGGAGTTGGTTTATATCATTCATACTGAAAAAGCAGCCTTTGGAGTTTCATCATTAGCAGCTGCCAAGCCACTCCATAGCAACCAAACTGAGTACCCTAGCAACTATTTAGCAAGACATATATTTCTGTATCAGAGCATCGTATAGAGATGGGGGTTGGTTTATATAATTCATAGTGACAAGAAGCCTTTGGAGTTTCATGATTGGCAGCTGCCAAGCCACTCCCTAGCAACCAATCAGAGTACCCTAGCAACCAAAATTCAAAGAGGGATATCTTACATTCTGAATGTCACATAGGCATGGGAGTTGGTTTATATCATTCATAGTGACAAGAAGCCTTTGCAGTTTCATCAGTGGCAGCTGTCAAGCAACTCCATAGCAACCAAACAGAGTACCCTAGCAACCAAAATCCAAAGAGGGGTATCTTACATTCTGAATGTCACAGTGGCATGGGAGTTGGTTTATATCATTCATAATGACAAGCAGCCTTTGGAGTTTCATGATTGGCAGCTGCCAAGCCACTCCATAGCAACCAAACAGAGTACCCTAGCAACCAAAATTCAAAGAGGGATATCTTCCATTCTGAATGTCACATTGGCATGGGAGTTGGTTTATATCATTCATAATGACAAGAAGCCTTTGCAGTTTCATCATTGGCAGCTGTCAAGCAACTCCATAGCAACCAAACAGAGTAACCTAGCAGCCAAAATCCAAAGACAGATATCTTCCATTCTGAATGTCACATAGGCATGTGAGTTGGTTTATATCATTCATAGTGACAAGAAGCCTTTGCAGTTTCATCAGTGGCAGCTGTCAAGCAACTCCATAACAACCAAACAGAGTACCCTAGCAACCAAAATCCAAATAGGGATATCTTACATTCTGAATGTCACAGAGGCATGGAAGTTGGTTTATATCATTCATACTGACAAGAAGCCTTTGGAATTTCATCATTGGCAGCTGCCAAGTAACTCCATAGCAACCAAACAGAGTACCCTAGTAACCAAAATCCAAAGAGGGATATCTTCCATTCTGAAAGTCACACAGGCATGGGAGTTGGTTTATATCATTCATAATGACAAGCAGCCTCTGGAGTTTCATGATTGGCACCTGCCAAGTCACTCCGTTGCAACCAAACAGAGGACCCTAACAACCAAATTCCAAAGAGGGATATCTTCCATTCTGAATGTCACAGAGGCATGGGAGTTGGTTTAAATCATTCAAACTGACAATCAGCCTTTGGAGTTTCATGATTGGCACCTGCCAAGTCACTCCCTGGCAACCAAACAGAGGACCCTAGCAACCGTTTATCAAGACCCATGTCTCTGCATCAGAACATCATATAGAAATGGGGGTTGGCTCTTTTGTTTTGGTTGGGAAACAGTCTGTAAATTTCACCATGGTAACTTTGTATTCACAGCCTAGCAACCATTTACAGCCACCTAGCAACCATATTGCAACATATAGAAGCCATATTTCAGCTCCACAACATCGTACAGACATGGTTGTTGGCTCGTATGCAATCATGTACAACACCCTAGCAACCGGGTGGCGAGTTTTGCCACTGCAAGCACCACTTCACATTTTCTTCAGGAAATGTACATTCTAGTGTTGTGAATGTTCGGCGTGTAACTCGCCCCACACCGTTTGTCACACACCCCTGAATGAGGTGTCAAATCGACCGGTTTATTGAGGAGAGGTGTGCTATGACTTTTATAAGTGATCGGGTGTAAGATGTTTGTCTGGCTGGCGAAAAATTTGCCGAAAAATGTCCCATAGACTTAACATTGGCACAAAATTAGTAAAATCATATCTTTGGCTCAGAAGGTCATAGAGGCTTTGGGTTGGGCTCTTTTGATTCGTCCTATCAAGCAGCCAATAAGTAGTAACATAAAAACTTTATAGTCACACCCTAGCAACCAGTTACAGGCCCTTAGCAACCATTGAACAACATTTACAAGCCATATCTCAGCAAAAAACATTGTAAAAACACAGAGTTGGGCATTTTTTGACCCAGACTCACATACACTCTTTAAATATTACCCCATAAATTGTATAAACAAACCTTAGCAACCATTTGGAGTACCCTAGCAACCGTACAAACACATGAATGGGCTATATCTCATCACCAGAACATTGTATAGACATGGGGGTGTGTTTGTTTCAGTTGGGAAACCAGTCTGTAAATATCACCATGGTAACTGTGTAACCACACCCTAGCAACCGTTTAGAGCCACCTAACAACCATATTGCAATATATAGAAGACATATTTCAGCTCCATAACATCGTACAGACATGGTTGATGGCTTGTATGCAATCATGTACAACACCCTAGCAACCGGGTGGCGAATTTTGCCACTGCAAGCACCACTTCACATTTTCTTCAGGAAATGTACATTCTAGTGTTGTGATTACTATTCACCTAGACAAAACTTCGGCGCGTAACTCGCCCCACACCGTTTGTCACAGACCCCTGAATGAGGTGTCAAATCGACCGGTTTATTGAGGAAAGGTGTGCTATGACTTTTATAAGCGATCGGGTGTAAGATGTTTGTCTGGCGGGCGAAAAATTAGCCGAAAAATGTCCCATAGACTTAACATTGGCACAAAATTTGCTAAATCATATCTTTGGCTCAGAAGGTCATAGAGCTTTGGGGTTGGGCTCTTTTGATTCGTCCTATCAAGCAGCCAATAAGTAGTGACATAAAAACTTAATAGCCACGCCCTAGAAACCAGTTACAGGCCCCTAGCAACCATTGAACAACATTTACAAGCCATATCTCAGCACCAGAACATCGTATAGACATGGGGGTGTGCTTGTTTGTTTTGGTTGGGACACCAGTCTGTAAATATCATCATGGTAACTGTGTAACCACACCTTAGCAACCTTTTAAAGCTACCTAGCAGCCATACTGCAACATATAGAAGCCATATTACAGCTCCACAACATCGTACAGACTTGGTTGTTGGCTCGTATGCAATCATTTACAACACCCTAGCAACCGGGTGGCGAATTTTGCCACTGCAAGCACCACTTCACATTTTCTTCAGGAAATGTACATTCTAGTTAGTGGTGCTTGCTGAAAGCAAGGCATCACTATTGTTATTGCTCATACTTATTATTCTTCTTCTTATTATTATTATTAGTGGTGCTTGCTGAAAGCAAGGCATCACTATTGTTATTGCTCATACTTATTATTCTTATTATTATTATTATTCTGGACAAAGTTTGGCGCGTAACTCGCCCCGCACCGTTGGTCTCAGACCCATGAATGAGGTGTCAAATCGACCGGCTCATTAAGGAGAGGTGTGCTATGACTTTTATAAGCGATCGGGGGTGCGGTGTTCGCCCCAGGGGCGAAAAAGCGGCCAAAAAAGTCCCATTGACTTAACATTGCGACGAACTTTGACCACACGTAGCTCTGAGCGAGGATTTCGCAGAAATGTGTGATTTGCCACATTTGAAGAGGCTGACAGGCTCTGTAAGAACATACCTCACAATGGGGTAAAAGTTGCACCCCTGGGGGGCAGGAGATGCCCAAAGTTGCCCCATTGACTTACTATGGGGAAGGAACGTCCCGTGAAAGACACATGCTTTTCCTACTATGGTAAATTGCATAGGGACATTGTATTGAACGTAGCTCTGGATCACAGTGTCATAGAGACAAGGGGGAGGGCTCATTTTACTCAGACGACCAATCAGTCTCTCAGGATCATTGTGAAGCTATCAAGCCACGCCCTAGCAACCATTTAGAGCCCCTTAGCAACAAGTTCCATAGACTTCCATTGAAAGAGTTCAAAGAGATATCTCCAGACTGAATTGTCATAGAAACATGGGGGTGGTCTCATTTGACTCGGGGCAGTAAACAGCCAATCATGAATCACCTCAACACTTCCAAGCCCCTCCCTAGCAACCATTGTCGAGCACCTTAGCAACCAAAATCCAAAGAGGGATATCTTCCATTCTGAATGTCACAGAGGCATGGGAGTTGGTTTATATCATTCATACTGACAAGAAGCCTTTGGAATTTCATCATTGGCAGCTGCCAAGTAACTCCATAGCAACCAAACAGAGTACCCTAGCAACCAAAATCCAAAGAGGCATATCTTCCATTCTGAATGTTACAGAGACATGGGAGTTGGTTTATATCATTCATAGTGACAAGAAGCCTTTGCAGTTTCATCATTGGCATCTGCCAAGCCACTCCATAGCAACTAAACAGAGTACCCTAGCAACCAAAATCCAAATAGGGATATCTGCCATTCTGAATGTCACAGAGAAATGAGAGTTGGTTTATATCATTCATAGTGACAAGAAGCCTTTGCAGTTTCATCATTGGCAACTGCCAAGCCACTCCCTAGCAACCAAACAGAGTACCCTAGCAACCGTTTAGCAAAACGAATATCTCTGTATCAGAACATCGTATAGAGATGGGAGTTGGTTTATATCATTCATACTGACAAGCAGCCTTTGGAGTTTCATGATTGGCAGCTGCCAAGCCACTCCCTAGCAACCAACAGAGTACCCTAGCAACCAAAATACAAAGAGGCATATCTTCCATTCTGAATGTCACAGAGGCATGGGAGTTGGTTTATATCATTCATACTGACAAGAACAGTTTGCAGTTTCATCATTGGCAGCTGCAAAGCAACTCCATAGCAACCAAACAGATTACCCTAGCAACCAAAATCCAAAGAGGGATATCTTCCATTCTGAATGTCACACAGGTATGGGAGTTGGTTTATATCATTCATACTGACAAGCAGCCTTTGGAGTTTCATGATTGGCAGCTACCAAGCCACTCCCTAGCAACCAAACAGAGTACCCTAGCAACCAAAATCCAAAGAGGGATATCTTCCATTCTGAATGTCACAGTGGCATGGGAGTTGGTTTATATCATTCATATTGACAAGCAGCCTTTTAGTTTCATGATTGACAGCTGCCAAGACACTCCCTAGCAACCAAACAGAGTACCCTAGCAACCAAAATCCAAAGAGGGATATCTTCCATTCTGAATGTCACAGAGGCATGGGAGTTGGTTTATATCATTCATAGTGACAAGAAGCCTTTGGAATTGCATCATTGGCAGCTGCCAAGTAACTCCATAGCAACCAAACAGAGTACCCTAGCAACCAATATCCAAAGAGGCATATCTTCCATTCTGAATGTCACAGAGGCATGGGAGTTGGATTATATAATTCATACTGACAAGAAGCCTTTGGAATTTCATCATTGACAGCTGACAAGCCACTCCCTAGCAACCAAACAGAGTACCCTAGCAACCAAAATCCAAAGAGGCATATCTTCCATTCTGAATGTCACAGAGGCATGGGAGTTGGTTTATATCATTCATAGAGACAAGAAGCCTTTGGAGTTTCATCATTGGCAGCTGACAAGCCACTCGCTAGCAACCAAATAGAGTACCCTAGCAACCGTTTAGCAAAACATATATCTCTGCATCAGAACATCGTATAGAGATGGGAGTTGGTTTATATCATTCATACTGACAAGAAGCCTTTGCAGTTTCATCATTAGCAGCTGCCAAGCCACTCCCTAGCAACCAAACAGAGTACCCTAGCAACCAAAATCCAAAGAGGGATATCTTCCATTCTGAATTTCACAGAAGCATGGGAGTTGGTTTATATCATTCATAGTGACAAGAAGCCTTTGCAGTTTCATCATTGGCATCTGCCAAGCCACTCCCTAGCAACCAAACAGAGTACCCTAGCAACCAAAATCCAAAGAGGGATATCTTCCATTCTGAATTTCACAGAAGCATGGGAGTTGGTTTATATCATTCATAGTGACAAGAAGCCTTTGCAGTTTCATCATTGGCATCTGCCAAGCCACTCCATAGCAACCAAACAGAGTACCCTAGCAACCAAAATCCAAAGAGGGATATCTGCCATTCTGAATGTCACAGAGAAATGAGAGTTGGTTTATATCATTCATACTGACACGAAGCCTTTGCAGTTTCATCATTGGCAGCAGCCAAGCCACTCCCTAGCAACCAAACAGAGTACCCTAGCAACCGTTTAGCAAAACGTATATCTCTGCATCAGAACATCGTACAGAGATGGGAGTTGGTTTATATCATTCATACTGACAAGAAGCCTTTGCAGTTTCATCATTAGCAGCTGCCAAGCAACTCCCTAGCAACCAAACAGAGTACCCTAGCAACCAAAATCCAAAGAGGGATATCTTCCAGTCTGAATGTCACAGAGGCATGGGAGTTGGTTTATATAATTCATAGTGACAAGAAGCCTTTGCAGTTTCACCATTGGCAGCTGACAAGCAACTCCATAGCAACCAAACAGAGTACCCTAGCAACCGTTTATCAAGACCCATGTCTCTGCATCAGAACATCGTATAGAGATGGGGGTTGGCTCTTTTGTTTCGGTTGGGAAACAGTCTGTAAATATCACCATGGTAACTGTGTATTCACACCCTAGCAACCATTTAGAACCACCTAGCAACCATATTGCAACATATAGAAGCCATATTTCAGCTCCACAACATCGTACAGACATGGTTGTTGGCTCGAATGCAATCATATACAACACCCTAGCAACCGAGTGGAGAGTTTTGCCACTGCAAGCACCACTTCACATTTTCTTCAGGAAATGTACATTCTAGTTAGTGGTGCTTTTTTAAAAGCATCACTATTGTTATTGCTCATACTTATTAGTGGTGCTTTTTTAAAAGCATCACTATTGTTATTGCTCATACTTATTATTCTTCTTCTTCTTCTTCTTATTATTCTGGACAAAAGTTTGGCGCGTAACTCGCCCCGCACCGTTTGTCACAGACCCCTGAGTGAGGTGTCAAATCGACCGGCTCATTGAGGAGAGGTGTGCTATGACTTTTCTAAGCGATCGGGTGTACGATGTTCGCACAGCGGACGAAAAAGCGGCCAAAAAAGTCCCATTGACTTAACATGGGGCATTCTAAAAACATTTGAATCCAAACCGACGTTTTCACACACACAGACTCCAAAAGGGCCTGACACCCCTGCGTCTCTCCCTCTCTCTCTCCCTCAGAGGATTTATATTATCAAGCAGCCAATAAGTAATGGCCTAAAATCTTCATAGCCACACCCTAGCAACCAGTTTCAGCACCCTAGCAACCACTAAGAGCTTCCTAGCAACCACCCTAAACCAAAAAAAAATTGTTTTTACATTTTTTAGTATTTTTTAAAGCAATATTACACTCGTGGCCTTGCAATATCGCTCCATGCTTGTGCCTATTCGGCCATAGGCACGAGGCCGCAGGCCGAGTGCCGTACTGAAGGCACTAGTTATTAAAGATTTTAATAACTCTATAAAAACTCCATAGTAACCATATTTGACAACTACCAACCACCTAGTAACACCATAGCAACTAACAAAAATACCTTAGCAACCACCCTGAACAGCCTAGCAACGTCTAGAAATGCTCTAGTAACCACCAAAAAACTCTAGCAACCACCCAGAACACCCTAGCAACTGCCTAGCAACCACCCAGAACCCCTAGCAACTGCTTAGCAACCACCCAGAACACCTAGCAACTGCCTAGCAACCACCCAGAACACCCTAGCAACTGCCTAGCAATGCCCTAGCATCCACCCAGAATACCATAGCAACTGCCTAGCAACACCATAGCAACCACCCAGAACACCCTAGCAACCACCTAGCAACGCCCTAGCAACTGCCTAGCAACCACCAAGAATACCCTAGCAACTGCCTAGCAAACCTTAGCAACTGCCTAGCAACACCATAGCAACCACCCAGAACACCCTAGCAACCACCTGGCAACAGCATCTTGCTAAAAACATGCTATCAACATGCTAATCATGCTAGCATCATGCTAGCAACATGCTAATCAAGCTAGCATTATGCTAGCAACATGCTAATCATGCTAGCATTATGCTAGCAACATGCTAATCATGTTAGCATTATGCTAACAACATGTTAATCAAGCTAGCAACATGCTAATCAAGCTAGCATAATGCTAGCAACATGCTAATCATGCTAGCATTATGCTAGCAACATGCTAATCATGCTAGCATTATGCTAGCAACATGCTAATCAAGCTAGCAACATGCTAATCATGCTAGCATTATGCTAGCAACATGCTATTCATGCTAGCATTATGCTAACAACATGCTAATCATGCTAGCATTATGCTAGCAACATGCTAATCATGCTAACATTATGCTAATCATGCTAGCATTATGCTAGCAACATGCTAATCAAGCTAGTATCATGCTAGCAACATGTTAATCATGCTAGCATAATGCTAGCAAAATGCTAATAATGCTAGCATCATCCAACCAACATGCTAATCATGCTAGCAACATGCTAATCCTGCTAGCATCATTCTAACAACATGTTAATCATAATAAATCATACTGGAATGTGGTAAATCGTAGTAAATCATCTTAGAAACATGGTAAATCATGGTAAATGATGCTAAAATGTGGTATATCATGGTATCACAACATGTCAATTGTGTTAGCATCTGCCCAGTGGCGAATTTTGCCACTGCAAGCACCACTTCACATTTTTGTTGTGATTACTATTCACCTAGACAAAACTTCGGCGCGTAACTCGCCCCCCACCGTTTGTCACAGACCCCTGAATGAGGTGTCAAATCGACCGGTTTATTGAGGAAAGGTGTGCTATGACTTTTATAAGCGATCGGGTGTAAGATGTTCGTCTGGCGGGCGAAAAATTTGCCGAAAAATGTCCCATAGACTTAACATAGGCACAAAATTTGCAAAATCATATCTTTGGCTCAGAAGGTCATAGAGCCTTGGGGTTGGGCTCTTTTGATTCATCCTATCAAGCAGCCAATAAGTAGTGACATAACAACTTCATAGTCATGCCCTAGCAACCAGTTACAGGCCCCTAGCAACCATTGAACAACATTTACAAGCCATATCTCAGCAACAAAACATTGTAAAAACACAGAGTTGGGCATTTTCAGCACCAGAACATCGTATAGACATGGGGGTGTGTTTGTTTGTTTTGGTTGGGACACCAGTCTGTAAATATCATCATGGTAACTGTGTAACCACACCTTAGCAACCATTTAAAGCTACCTAGCAACCATATTGCAACATATAGAAGCCATATTTCAGCTCCACAACATCGTACAGACATGTTTGATGGCTTGTATGCAATCATGTACAACACCCTAGCAACCGGGTGGTGAGTTTTGCCACTGCAAGCACCACTTCACATTTTCTTCAGGAAATGTACATTCTAGTGTTGTGATTACTATTCACCTAGACAAAACTTTGGCGCGTAACTCGCCCCACACCGTTTGTCACAGACCCCTGAATGAGGTGTCAAATCGACCGGCTCATTGAGGAGAGGTGTGCTATGACTTTTATAAGCGATCGGGGGTGCGATGTTTGCCCCAGGGGCAAAAATGCGGCCAAAAAAGTCCCATAGACTTAACATTGCGACCAACTTTGACGACTCATAGCTCAGAGCGAGGATTTCACATAAACTTGTGATTTGCCACATTTGAAGAGGCTGACAGGCTCTGTAAGAACATACCTCACAATGGGGTAAAAGTTGCACTCCTGGGGGGCAGAAGCTGCCCAAAGTTGCCCCATTGACTTACTATGGGGAAGGAACGTCCTGTGAAACACACTTGCTTTTCCTACTATGGTAAATTGCATAGGGATTTTGTATTGAACATAGCTCTGGATCACAGTGTCATAGAGACAAGGGGGCGGGCTCATTTTACTCAGACGACCAATCAGTCTCTCACGATCATTGTGACGCTATCAAGCCACGCCCTAGCAACCATTTAGAGCACCTTAGCAACAAGTCCCATAGACTTCCATTGAAAGAGATCAAAGGGATATCTCCGGACTGAATTGTCATAGAAACATGAGGGTGGTCTCGTTTGACTCGGGGCAGCAAACAGCCAATCATGAATCACCTCAACACTTCCTAGCCCCTCCCTAGCAACCATTGTCGAGCACCATAACAACCAAAATCCAAAGAGGGATATCTTCCATTCTGAATGTCACAGAGGCATGGGAGTTGGTTTATATCATTCACCATGACAAGAAGCCTTTGGAGTTTCATCATTGGCAGCTGTCAAGAAACTCCATAGCAACCAAACAGAGTACCCTAGCAACCAAAATCCAAAGAGGGATATCTTCCATTCTGAATGTCACAAAGGCATGGGAGTTGGATTATATCATTCATCGTGACAAGAAGCCTTTGCAGTTTCATCATTGGCAGCTGCCAAGCAACTCCATAGCAACCAACAGAGTACCCTAGCAACCAAAATCCAAAGAGGGATATCTACCATTCTGAATGTCACAAAGGCATGGGAGTTGGATTATATCATTCATCGTGACAAGAAGCCTTTGCAGTTTCATCATTGGCAGCTGCCAAGCAACTCCATAGCAACCAAACAGAATACCCTAGCAACCAAAATCCAAAGAGGGATATCTTCCATTCTGAATGTCACACAGGCATGGGAGTTGGTTTATATCATTCATTCTGGCAAGCAGCCTTTGGAGTTTCATCATTGGCAGCTGCCAAACCACGCCATAGCAATCAAACAGAGTACCCTAGCAACCATTTTGCAAGACATATATCTCTGCATCAGAACATTGTAAAGAGATGGGGGTTGGTTTATATCATTAATACTGACAAGCAGCCTTTTCAGTTTCATCATTAGCAGCTGCCAAGCAACTCCATAGCAACCAAATAAATATCCTTAGCAACCAAAATCCAAAGAGGCATATCTTCCATTCTGAATGTCACAGAGGCATGGGAGTTGGTTTATAGCATTCATGCTAACAAGCAACCTTTGGAGTTTCATGATTGGCAGCTGCCAAGCCACTCCCTAGCAACCAAACAGAGTTCCCTAGCAACCAAAATCCAAGAAGGGATATCTTCCATTCTGAATGTCACATAGGCATGGGAGTTGGTTTATATCATTCATAGTGACAAGAAGCCTGTGCAGTTTTATCATTGGCAGCTGCCAAGCAACTCCATAGCAACCAAATGGAGTACCCTAGCAACCAAAATCCAAAGAGGCATATCTTCAATTCTGAATGTCGCAGAGGCATGGGAGTTGGATTATATCATTCATACTGACAAGAAGCCTTTGGAATTTCATCATTGACAGCTGACAAGCTACTCCCTAGCAACCAAACAGAGGACCCTAGCAACCGTTTATCAAGACCCATGTCTCTGCATCAGAACACCGTGAAGAGATGGGGGTTGGCTCTTTTCTTTTGGTTGGGAAACAGTCTGTAAATATCCCCATGTTAACTTTTTATTCACACCCTAGCAACCATTTACAGCCACCTAGCAATCATATTGCAACATATAGAAGCCATATTTCTGCTCCACAACATCGTACAGACATGATTGTTGGCTCGAATGCAATCATGTACAACATCATACCAACCGAGTGGCGAGTTTTGCCACTGCAAGCACCACTCACATTTTCTTCAGGAAATGTACATTCTAGTGTTGTGATTACTATTCACCTAGACAAAACTTCGGCACGTAACTCGCCCCACACCGTTTGTCACAGACCCCTGAATGAGGTGTCAAATCGACCGGTTTATTGAGGAAAGGTGTGCTATGACTTTTATAAGCGATCGGGTGTAAGATGTTTGTCTGGCGGGCGAAAAATTAGCCGAAAAATGTCCCATAGACTTAACATTGGCACAAAATTTGCTAAATCATATCTTTGGCTCAGAAGGTCATAGAGCTTTGGGGTTGGGCTCTTTTGATTCGTCCTATCAAGCAGCCAATAAGTAGTGACATAAAAACTTCATAGCCACGCCCTAGAAACCAGTTACAGGCCCCTAGCAACCATTGAACAACATTTACAAGCCATATCTCAGCACCAGAACATCGTATAGACATGGGGGTGTGCTTGTTTGTTTTGGTTGGGACACCAGTCTGTAAATATCATCATGGTAACTGTGTAACCACACCTTAGCAACCTTTTAAAGCTACCTAGCAACCATATTGCAACATATAGAAGCCATATTACAGCTCCACAACATCGTACAGACTTGGTTGTTGGCTCGTATGCAATCATGTACAACACCCTAGCAACCGGGTGGCGAATTTTGCCACTGCAAGCACCACTTCACATTTTCTTCAGGAAATGTACATTCTAGTTATTCTTCTTCTTCTTATTATTATTATTCCGCCCAAAGTTTGGCGCGTAACTCGCCCCGCACCGTTTGTCACAGACCCCTGAGTGAGGTGTCAAATCGACCGGCTCATTGAGGAGAGGTGTGCTATGACTTTTCTAAGCGATCGGGTGTACGATGTTCGCACAGCGGACGAAAAAGCGGCCAAAAAAGTCCCATTGACTTAACATGGGGCATTCTAAAAACATTTGAATCCAAACCGACGTTTTCACACACACAGACTCCAAAAGGGCCTGACACCCCTGCGTCTCTCCCTCTCTCTCTCCCTCAGAGGATTTATATTATCAAGCAGCCAATAAGTAATGGCCTAAAATCTTCATAGCCACACCCTAGCAACCAGTTTCAGCACCCTAGCAACCACTAAGAGCTCCCTAGCAACCACCCTAAACCAAAAAAAAATTGTTTTTACATTTTTTAGTATTTTTTAAAGCAATATTACACTCGTGGCCTTGCAATATCGCTCCATGCTTGTGCCTATTCGGCCATAGGCACGAGGCCGCAGGCCGAGTGCCGTACTGAAGGCACTAGTTATTAAAGATTTTAATAACTCTATAAAAACTCCATAGTAACCATATTTGACAACTACCAACCACCTAGTAACACCATAGCAACTAACAAAAATACCTTAGCAACCACCCTGAACAGCCTAGCAACGTCTAGAAATGCTCTAGTAACCACCAAAAAACTCTAGCAACCACCCAGAACACCCTAGCAACTGCCTAGCAACCACCCAGAACACCTAGCAACTGCTTAGCAACCACCCAGAACACCTAGCAACTGCCTAGCAACCACCCAGAACACCCTAGCAACTGCCTAGCAATGCCCTAGCATCCACCCAGAATACCATAGCAACTGCCTAGCAACACCATAGCAACCACCCAGAACACCCTAGCAACCACCTAGCAACGCCCTAGCAACTGCCTAGCAACCACCAAGAATACCCTAGCAACTGCCTAGCAAACCTTAGCAACTGCCTAGCAACACCATAGCAACCACCCAGAACACCCTAGCAACCACCTGGCAACAGCATCTTGCTAAAAACATGCTATCAACATGCTAATCATGTTAGCATCATGCTAGCAACATGCTAATCATGCTAGCATAATGCTAGCAACATGCTAATCAAGCTAGCATAATGCTAGCAACATGCTAATCATGCTAGCATTATGCTAGCAACATGCTAATCATGTTATCATTATGCTAACAACATGTTAATCAAGCTAGCAACATGCTAATCAAGCTAGCATAATGCTAGCAACATGCTAATCATGCTAGCATTATGCTAGCAACATGCTAATCATGCTAGCATTATGCTAGCAACATGCTAATCAAGCTAGCAACATGCTAATCATGCTAGCATTATGCTAGCAACATGCTATTCATGCTAGCATTATGCTAACAACATGCTAATCATGCTAGCATTATGCTAGCAACATGCTAATCATGCTAACATTATGCTAATCATGCTAGCATTATGCTAGCAATATGCTAATCAAGCTAGCATCATGCTAGCAACATGTTAATCATGCTAGCATAATGCTAGCAAAATGCTAATAATGCTAGCATCATCCAACCAACATGCTAATCATGCTAGCAACATGCTAATCCTGCTAGCATCATTCTAACAACATGTTAATCATAATAAATCATACTGGAATGTGGTAAATCGTAGTAAATCATCTTAGAAACATGGTAAATCATGGTAAATGATGCTAAAATGTGGTATATCATGGTATCACAACATGTCAATTGTGTTAGCATCTGCCCAGTGGCGAATTTTGCCACTGCAAGCACCACTTCACATTTTTGTTGTGATTACTATTCACCTAGACAAAACTTCGGCGCGTAACTCGCCCCCCACCGTTTGTCACAGACCCCTGAATGAGGTGTCAAATCGACCGGTTTATTGAGGAAAGGTGTGCTATGACTTTTATAAGCGATCGGGTGTAAGATGTTCGTCTGGCGGGCGAAAAATTTGCCGAAAAATGTCCCATAGACTTAACATAGCCACAAAATTTGCAAAATCATATCTTTGGCTCAGAAGGTCATAGAGCCTTGGGGTTGGGCTCTTTTGATTCATCCTATCAAGCAGCCAATAAGTAGTGACATAACAACTTCATAGTCATGCCCTAGCAACCAGTTACAGGCCCCTAGCAACCATTGAACAACATTTACAAGCCATATCTCAGCAACAAAACATTGTAAAAACACAGAGTTGGGCATTTTTGACATAGACTTGTAAATACTCTTTAAAAATTACCCCATAAACTGTATAAACAAACCTTAGCAACCATTTGGAGTACCCTAGCAACCGTACAAACACATGGATGGGCTATATCTCAGCACCAGAACATCGTATAGACATGGGGGTGTGTTTGTTTGTTTTGGTTGGGACACCAGTCTGTAAATATCATCATGGTAACTGTGTAACCACACCTTAGCAACCATTTAAAGCTACCTAGCAACCATATTGCAACATATAGAAGCCATATTTCAGCTCCACAACATCGTACAGACATGTTTGATGGCTTGTATGCAATCATGTACAACACCCTAGCAACCGGGTGGTGAGTTTTGCCACTGCAAGCACCACTTCACATTTTCTTCAGGAAATGTACATTCTAGTTAGTGGTGCTTGCTGAAAGCAAGGCATCACTATTGTTATTGCTCATACTTATTAGTGGTGCTTTTTTAAAAGCATCACTATTGTTATTGCTCATACTTATTATTCTTCTTCTTCTTCTTCTTATTATTCTGGACAAAAGTTTGGCGCGTAACTCGCCCCGCACCGTTTGTCACAGACCCCTGAGTGAGGTGTCAAATCGACCGGCTCATTGAGGAGAGGTGTGCTATGACTTTTCTAAGCGATCGGGTGTACGATGTTCGCACAGCGGACGAAAAAGCGGCCAAAAAAGTCCCATTGACTTAACATGGGGCATTCTAAAAACATTTGAATCCAAACCGACGTTTTCACACACACAGACTCCAAAAGGGCCTGACACCCCTGCGTCTCTCCCTCTCTCTCTCCCTCAGAGGATTTATATTATCAAGCAGCCAATAAGTAATGGCCTAAAATCTTCATAGCCACACCCTAGCAACCAGTTTCAGCACCCTAGCAACCACTAAGAGCTTCCTAGCAACCACCCTAAACCAAAAAAAAATTGTTTTTACATTTTTTAGTATTTTTTAAAGCAATATTACACTCGTGGCCTTGCAATATCGCTCCATGCTTGTGCCTATTCGGCCATAGGCACGAGGCCGCAGGCCGAGTGCCGTACTGAAGGCACTAGTTATTAAAGATTTTAATAACTCTATAAAAACTCCATAGTAACCATATTTGACAACTACCAACCACCTAGTAACACCATAGCAACTAACAAAAATACCTTAGCAACCACCCTGAACAGCCTAGCAACGTCTAGAAATGCTCTAGTAACCACCAAAAAACTCTAGCAACCACCCAGAACACCCTAGCAACTGCCTAGCAACCACCCAGAACCCCTAGCAACTGCTTAGCAACCACCCAGAACACCTAGCAACTGCCTAGCAACCACCCAGAACACCCTAGCAACTGCCTAGCAATGCCCTAGCATCCACCCAGAATACCATAGCAACTGCCTAGCAACACCATAGCAACCACCCAGAACACCCTAGCAACCACCTAGCAACGCCCTAGCAACTGCCTAGCAACCACCAAGAATACCCTAGCAACTGCCTAGCAAACCTTAGCAACTGCCTAGCAACACCATAGCAACCACCCAGAACACCCTAGCAACCACCTGGCAACAGCATCTTGCTAAAAACATGCTATCAACATGCTAATCATGCTAGCATCATGCTAGCAACATGCTAATCAAGCTAGCATTATGCTAGCAACATGCTAATCATGCTAGCATTATGCTAGCAACATGCTAATCATGTTAGCATTATGCTAACAACATGTTAATCAAGCTAGCAACATGCTAATCAAGCTAGCATAATGCTAGCAACATGCTAATCATGCTAGCATTATGCTAGCAACATGCTAATCATGCTAGCATTATGCTAGCAACATGCTAATCAAGCTAGCAACATGCTAATCATGCTAGCATTATGCTAGCAACATGCTATTCATGCTAGCATTATGCTAACAACATGCTAATCATGCTAGCATTATGCTAGCAACATGCTAATCATGCTAACATTATGCTAATCATGCTAGCATTATGCTAGCAACATGCTAATCAAGCTAGTATCATGCTAGCAACATGTTAATCATGCTAGCATAATGCTAGCAAAATGCTAATAATGCTAGCATCATCCAACCAACATGCTAATCATGCTAGCAACATGCTAATCCTGCTAGCATCATTCTAACAACATGTTAATCATAATAAATCATACTGGAATGTGGTAAATCGTAGTAAATCATCTTAGAAACATGGTAAATCATGGTAAATGATGCTAAAATGTGGTATATCATGGTATCACAACATGTCAATTGTGTTAGCATCTGCCCAGTGGCGAATTTTGCCACTGCAAGCACCACTTCACATTTTTGTTGTGATTACTATTCACCTAGACAAAACTTCGGCGCGTAACTCGCCCCCCACCGTTTGTCACAGACCCCTGAATGAGGTGTCAAATCGACCGGTTTATTGAGGAAAGGTGTGCTATGACTTTTATAAGCGATCGGGTGTAAGATGTTCGTCTGGCGGGCGAAAAATTTGCCGAAAAATGTCCCATAGACTTAACATAGGCACAAAATTTGCAAAATCATATCTTTGGCTCAGAAGGTCATAGAGCCTTGGGGTTGGGCTCTTTTGATTCATCCTATCAAGCAGCCAATAAGTAGTGACATAACAACTTCATAGTCATGCCCTAGCAACCAGTTACAGGCCCCTAGCAACCATTGAACAACATTTACAAGCCATATCTCAGCAACAAAACATTGTAAAAACACAGAGTTGGGCATTTTCAGCACCAGAACATCGTATAGACATGGGGGTGTGTTTGTTTGTTTTGGTTGGGACACCAGTCTGTAAATATCATCATGGTAACTGTGTAACCACACCTTAGCAACCATTTAAAGCTACCTAGCAACCATATTGCAACATATAGAAGCCATATTTCAGCTCCACAACATCGTACAGACATGTTTGATGGCTTGTATGCAATCATGTACAACACCCTAGCAACCGGGTGGTGAGTTTTGCCACTGCAAGCACCACTTCACATTTTCTTCAGGAAATGTACATTCTAGTGTTGTGATTACTATTCACCTAGACAAAACTTTGGCGCGTAACTCGCCCCACACCGTTTGTCACAGACCCCTGAATGAGGTGTCAAATCGACCGGCTCATTGAGGAGAGGTGTGCTATGACTTTTATAAGCGATCGGGGGTGCGATGTTTGCCCCAGGGGCAAAAATGCGGCCAAAAAAGTCCCATAGACTTAACATTGCGACCAACTTTGACGACTCATAGCTCAGAGCGAGGATTTCACATAAACTTGTGATTTGCCACATTTGAAGAGGCTGACAGGCTCTGTAAGAACATACCTCACAATGGGGTAAAAGTTGCACTCCTGGGGGGCAGAAGCTGCCCAAAGTTGCCCCATTGACTTACTATGGGGAAGGAACGTCCTGTGAAACACACTTGCTTTTCCTACTATGGTAAATTGCATAGGGATTTTGTATTGAACATAGCTCTGGATCACAGTGTCATAGAGACAAGGGGGCGGGCTCATTTTACTCAGACGACCAATCAGTCTCTCACGATCATTGTGACGCTATCAAGCCACGCCCTAGCAACCATTTAGAGCACCTTAGCAACAAGTCCCATAGACTTCCATTGAAAGAGATCAAAGGGATATCTCCGGACTGAATTGTCATAGAAACATGAGGGTGGTCTCGTTTGACTCGGGGCAGCAAACAGCCAATCATGAATCACCTCAACACTTCCTAGCCCCTCCCTAGCAACCATTGTCGAGCACCATAACAACCAAAATCCAAAGAGGGATATCTTCCATTCTGAATGTCACAGAGGCATGGGAGTTGGTTTATATCATTCACCATGACAAGAAGCCTTTGGAGTTTCATCATTGGCAGCTGTCAAGAAACTCCATAGCAACCAAACAGAGTACCCTAGCAACCAAAATCCAAAGAGGGATATCTTCCATTCTGAATGTCACAAAGGCATGGGAGTTGGATTATATCATTCATCGTGACAAGAAGCCTTTGCAGTTTCATCATTGGCAGCTGCCAAGCAACTCCATAGCAACCAACAGAGTACCCTAGCAACCAAAATCCAAAGAGGGATATCTACCATTCTGAATGTCACAAAGGCATGGGAGTTGGATTATATCATTCATCGTGACAAGAAGCCTTTGCAGTTTCATCATTGGCAGCTGCCAAGCAACTCCATAGCAACCAAACAGAATACCCTAGCAACCAAAATCCAAAGAGGGATATCTTCCATTCTGAATGTCACACAGGCATGGGAGTTGGTTTATATCATTCATTCTGGCAAGCAGCCTTTGGAGTTTCATCATTGGCAGCTGCCAAACCACGCCATAGCAATCAAACAGAGTACCCTAGCAACCATTTTGCAAGACATATATCTCTGCATCAGAACATTGTAAAGAGATGGGGGTTGGTTTATATCATTAATACTGACAAGCAGCCTTTTCAGTTTCATCATTAGCAGCTGCCAAGCAACTCCATAGCAACCAAATAAATATCCTTAGCAACCAAAATCCAAAGAGGCATATCTTCCATTCTGAATGTCACAGAGGCATGGGAGTTGGTTTATAGCATTCATGCTAACAAGCAACCTTTGGAGTTTCATGATTGGCAGCTGCCAAGCCACTCCCTAGCAACCAAACAGAGTTCCCTAGCAACCAAAATCCAAGAAGGGATATCTTCCATTCTGAATGTCACATAGGCATGGGAGTTGGTTTATATCATTCATAGTGACAAGAAGCCTGTGCAGTTTTATCATTGGCAGCTGCCAAGCAACTCCATAGCAACCAAATGGAGTACCCTAGCAACCAAAATCCAAAGAGGCATATCTTCAATTCTGAATGTCGCAGAGGCATGGGAGTTGGATTATATCATTCATACTGACAAGAAGCCTTTGGAATTTCATCATTGACAGCTGACAAGCTACTCCCTAGCAACCAAACAGAGGACCCTAGCAACCGTTTATCAAGACCCATGTCTCTGCATCAGAACACCGTGAAGAGATGGGGGTTGGCTCTTTTCTTTTGGTTGGGAAACAGTCTGTAAATATCCCCATGTTAACTTTTTATTCACACCCTAGCAACCATTTACAGCCACCTAGCAATCATATTGCAACATATAGAAGCCATATTTCTGCTCCACAACATCGTACAGACATGATTGTTGGCTCGAATGCAATCATGTACAACATCATACCAACCGAGTGGCGAGTTTTGCCACTGCAAGCACCACTCACATTTTCTTCAGGAAATGTACATTCTAGTGTTGTGATTACTATTCACCTAGACAAAACTTCGGCACGTAACTCGCCCCACACCGTTTGTCACAGACCCCTGAATGAGGTGTCAAATCGACCGGTTTATTGAGGAAAGGTGTGCTATGACTTTTATAAGCGATCGGGTGTAAGATGTTTGTCTGGCGGGCGAAAAATTAGCCGAAAAATGTCCCATAGACTTAACATTGGCACAAAATTTGCTAAATCATATCTTTGGCTCAGAAGGTCATAGAGCTTTGGGGTTGGGCTCTTTTGATTCGTCCTATCAAGCAGCCAATAAGTAGTGACATAAAAACTTCATAGCCACGCCCTAGAAACCAGTTACAGGCCCCTAGCAACCATTGAACAACATTTACAAGCCATATCTCAGCACCAGAACATCGTATAGACATGGGGGTGTGCTTGTTTGTTTTGGTTGGGACACCAGTCTGTAAATATCATCATGGTAACTGTGTAACCACACCTTAGCAACCTTTTAAAGCTACCTAGCAACCATATTGCAACATATAGAAGCCATATTACAGCTCCACAACATCGTACAGACTTGGTTGTTGGCTCGTATGCAATCATGTACAACACCCTAGCAACCGGGTGGCGAATTTTGCCACTGCAAGCACCACTTCACATTTTCTTCAGGAAATGTACATTCTAGTTATTATTATTCTTCTTTTTATTATTCCACACAAAGTTTGGCGCGTAACTTGTCCCGCACCGTTTGTCACAGATCCATGAATGAGGTGTCAAATCGACCGGCTCATTAAGGAGAGGTGTGCTATGACTTTTATAAGCGATCGGGGGTGCGGTGTTCGCCCCAGGGGCGAAAAAGCGTCCGAAAAATCCCATAGACTTAACATTGCGACAAACTTTGACGAGTCATAACTCTGAGCGACGATTTCGCAGAAACGTGTGATTTGCCACATTTGAAGAGGCTGACAGGCTCTGTAAGAACATACCTCTCAATGGGGTAAAAGTTGCACCCCTGGGGGGCAGGAGATGCCCAAAGTTGCCCCTTTGACTTACTATGGGGAAGGAACGTCCCGTGAAACACACATGCTTTTCCTACTATGGTAAATTGCATAGGGACATTGTATTGAACGTAGCTCTGGATCACAGTGTCATAGAGACAAGGGGGAGGGCTCATTTTACTCAGACGACCAATCAGTCTCTCAGGATCATTGTGAAGCTATCAAGCCACGCCCTAGCAACCATTTAGAGCCCCTTAGCAACAAGTTCCATAGACTTCCATTGAAAGAGTTCAAAGAGATATCTCCAGACTGAATTGTCATAGAAACATGGGGGTGGTCTCATTTGACTCGGGGCAGCAAACAGCCAATCATGAATCACCTAAACACTTCCAAGCCCCTCCCTAGCAACCATTGTCGAGCACCTTAGCAACCAAAATCCAAAGAGGGATATCTTCCATTCTGAATGTCACAGAGGCATGGGAGTTGGTTTATATCATTCATACTGACAAGAAGCCTTTGGAGTTTCATGATTGGCAGCTGACAAGCCACTCCCTAGCAACCAAACAGAGTACCCTAGCAACCAAAATCCAAAGAGGGTTATCTTCCATTCTGAATGTCGCAGAGGCATGGGAGTTGGTTTATATCATTCATACTGACAAGCAGCCTTTGGAGTTTCATGATTGGCAGCTGACAAGCCACTCCCTAGCAACCAAACAGAGTACCCTAGCAACCAAAATCCAAAGAGGGTTATCTTCCATTCTGAATGTCGCAGAGGCATGGGAGTTGGTTTATATCATTCATACTGACAAGCAGCCTTTGGAGTTTCATGATTGGCAGCTGACAAGCCACTCCCTAGCAACCAAACAGAGTACCCTAGCAACCAAAATCCAAAGAGGGATATCTTCCATTCTGAATGTCACAGAGGCATGGGAGTTGGTTTATATCATTCATAGTGACAAGAAGCCTTTGGAATTTCATCATTGGCAGCTGCCAAGTAACTCCATAGCAACCAAAAAGAGTACCCTAGCAACCGTTTAGCAAAACGTATATCTCTGCATCAAAACATAGTATAGAGATGGAACTTGGCTCTTTTGACTAAATCATGGTAAACTATGGTAAGTCATCCTAGAATCATAGTAAATCATACTAAAACATGGTAAATCATGGTATACTATAGTAAATCATAGTAAACTATGGTAAATCGTGGTAAATCATGGTAAACTATGGTAAATCATCCTAGAATCATAGTAAATCATACTAAAACATGGTAAATCATGGTATACTATAGTAAATCATAGTAAACTATGGTAAATCATGGTAAATCATGGTAAACTATGGTAAATCATGGTAAACTATGGTAAATCGTGGTAAATAATGGTAAACTATGGTAAATCATGGTAAACTATGGTAAATCATGCTAGAATCAGTAAATCATACTTCAACATGGTAAATCATGGTATACTATAGTAAATCATGGTAAACTATGGTAAATCATGGTAAACTATGGTAAATCATGGTAAACTATGATAAATCATGCTAGAATCAGTAAATCATACTTGAACATGGTATATCATGGTATACTATAGTAAATCATGTTAAACTATGGTAAATCGTGGTAAATCATGGTAAACTATGGTAAATCATGGTAAACTATGGTAAATTATGGTAAACTATGGTAAATTATGGTAAATCATGGTAAACTATGGTAAATTGTGGTAAATCATGGTAAACTATGGTAAATCATGGTAAACTATGGTAAATCATGCTAGAATCAGTAAATCATACTTCAACATGGTATATTATGGTATACTATAGTAAATCATGGTAAACTATGGTAAATCATGGTAAAGTATGGTAAATCATGGTAAACTATGGTAAATCATGCTAGAATCAGTAAATCATACTTCAACATGGTAAATCATGGTATACTATAGTAAATCATGGTAAACTATGGTAAATCATGGTAAACTATGGTAAATCATGGTAAACTATGATAAATCATGCTAGAATCAGTAAATCATACTTGAACATGGTATATCATGGTATACTATAGTAAATCATGGTAAACTATGGTAAATCGTGGTAAATCATGGTAAACTATGGTAAATCATGGTAAACTATGGTAAATTATGGTAAACTATGGTAAATTATGGTAAATCATGGTAAATTGTGGTAAATCATGGTAAACTATGGTAAATCATGGTAAACTATGGTAAATCATGCTAGAATCAGTAAATCATACTTCAACATGGTAAATTATGGTATACTATAGTAAATCATGGTAAACTATGGTAAATCATGGTAAAGTATGGTAAATCATGGTAAACTATGGTAAATCATGGTAAACTATGGTAAATCATGGTAAACTATGATAAATAATGCTAAAATCAGTAAATCATACTTGAACGTGGTATATCATGGTATACTATAGTAAATCATGGTAAACTATGGTAAATCGTGGTAAATCATGGTAAACTATGGTAAATCATGGTAAACTATGGTAAATCATGCTAGAATCAGTAAATCATACTTCAACATGGTAAATCATGGTATACTATAGTAAATCATGGTAAACTATGGTAAATCATGGTAAACTATGATAAATCATGCTAGAATCAGTAAATCATACTTGAACATGGTATATCATGGTATACTATAGTAAATCATGGTAAACTATGGTAAATCGTGGTAAATCATGGTAAACTATAGTAAATCATGGTAAACTATGGTAAATCGTGGTAAATCATGGTAAACTATGGTAAATCATGGTAAACTATGGTAAATCATGCTAGAATCAGTAAATCATACTTCAACATGGTAAATCATGGTATACTATAGTAAATCATGGTAAACTATGGTAAATCATGGTAAATCATGGTAACTATGATAAATCATGCTAGAATCAGTAAATTATACTAGAACATGGTAAATTGTGGTATACTATAGTAAATCATGGTAAACTATGGTAAATCATGCTAGAATCAGTAAATCATACTTGAACATGGTAAATCATGGTATACTATAATAAATCATGGTAAACTATGGTAAATCGTGGTAAATCATGGTAAACTATGATAAATCATGCTAGAATCAGTAAATCATACTTGAACATGGTAAACTATGGTAAATCGTGGTAAATCATGGTAAACTATGATAAATCATGCTAGAATCAGTAAATCATACTTGAACATGGTAAATCCTGGTATACTATAGTAAATTATGGTAAACTATGGTAAATTGTGGTAAATCATGGTAAACTATGGTAAATCATGCTTGAATCAGTAAATCATACTTGAACATGGTAAATCATGGCATACTATAGTAAATCATGGTAAACTATAGTAAATCGTGGTAAATCATGGTAAACTATGGTAAACACCTTAGCAACTGCCTAGCAACCACACTGAATACCCTAGCAACCACTTAGCAACGCCCTAGCAACCACCCAGAATACCTTGGAAACCTCCCAGAACACCATAGCAACCACCTAGTAAAACCCTAGCAACCGTGCCGAATTTTGCCACTGCAAGCACCACTTCACATTTTCTTCAGGAAATGTACATTCTAGTTATTATTATTATTCTGGACAAAGTTTGGCGCGTAACTCGCCCCGCACCGTTTGTCTCAGAGCCATGAATGAGGTGTCAAATCGACTGGCTCATTAAGGAGAGGTGTGCTATGACTTTTATAAGCGATCGGGGGTGCGGTGTTCGCCCCAGGGGCGAAAAAGCGGCCAAAAAAGTCCCATTGACTTAACATTGCGACGAACTTTGACCACACGTAGCTCTGAGCGAGGATTTCGCAGAAATGTGTGATTTGCCACATTTGAAGAGGCTGACAGGCTCTGTAAGAACATACCTCACAATGGGGTAAAAGTTGCACCCCTGGGGGGCAGGAGATGCCCAAAGTTGCCCCATTGACTTACTATGGGGAAGGAACGTCCCGTGAAACACACATGCTTTTCCTACTATGGTAAATTGCATAGGGACTTTGTATTGAACGTAGCTCTGGATCACAGTGTCATAGAGACAAGGGGGAGGGCTCATTTTACTCAGACGACCAATCAGTCTCTCAGGATCATTGTGAAGCTATCAAGCCACGCCCTAGCAACCATTTAGAGCCCCTTAGCAACAAGTTCCATAGACTTCCATTGAAAGAGTTCAAAGAGATATCTCCAGACTGAATTGTCATAGAAACATGGGGGTGGTCTCATTTGACTCGGGGCAGTAAACAGCCAATCATGAATCACCTCAACACTTCCAAGCCCCTCCCTAGCAACCATTGTCGAGCACCTTAGCAACCAAAATCCAAAGAGGGATATCTTCCATTCTGAATGTCACAGAGGCATGGGAGTTGGTTTATATCATTCATACTGACAAGAAGCCTTTGGAATTTCATCATTGGCAGCTGCCAAGTAACTCCATAGCAACCAAAGAGAGTATCCTAGCAACCGTTTAGCAAAACGTATATCTCTGCATCAAAACATAGTATAGAGATGGGACTTGGCTCTTTTGACTAAATCATGGTAAACTATGGTAAATTAACCTTGAATCATAGTAAATCATACTAAAACATGGTAAAATCATGGTATACTATAGTAAATCATAGTACACTATGGTAAATCGTGGTAAATCATGGTAAACTATGGTAAATCATGCTAGAATCATAGTAAATCATACTTGAACATGGTAAATCATGGTATACAATAGTAAATCATGGTAAACTATGGTAAATCATGGTAAACTATGGTAAATCATGGTAAACTATGATAAATCATGCTAGAATCAGTAAATCATAATTGAACATGGTATATCATGGTATACTATAGTAAATCATGGTATACTATAGTAAATCATGGTAAACTATGGTAAATCGTGGTAAATCGTGGTAAACTATGGTAAATCATGGTAAACTATGGTAAATCATGCTAGAATCAGTAAATCATACTTGAACATGGTAAATCATGGTATACTATAGTAAATCATGGTAAACTATAGTAAATCGTGGTAAATCATGGTAAACTATGGTAAATCATGCTAGAATCATAGTAAATCATACTTGAACATGGTAAATCATGGTATACTATAGTAAATCATGGTAAACTATGGTAAATCATGCTAAAATCAGTAAATCAGACTTGAACATGGTAAATAATGGTATACTATAGTAAATCATGGTAAACTATGCTAAATCGTGGTAAATCATGGTAAACTATAGTAAATCATGGTAAACTATGGTAAATTATGCTAGAATCAGTAAATCATACTTGAACATGGTAAATCATAGTATACTATAGTAAATCATGGTAAACTATGGTAAATGATCCTAGAATCATAGTAAATCATACTAAAACATGGTAAATCATGGTATACTATAGTAAATCATAGTAAACTATGGTAAATCGTGGTATACTATAGTAAATCATGGTAAACTATGGTAAATCATGGTAAACTATGATAAATCATGCTAGAATCAGTAAATCATACTGGAACATGGTAAATCATGGTATACTATAGTAAATCATGGTAAAGTATGGTAAATCGTGGTAAATCATGGTAAACTATGGTAAATCATGCTAGAATCAGTAAATCATACTTGAACATGGTAAATCATGGTATACTATAGTAAATCATGGTAAAGTATGGTAAATCATGGTAAACTATGGTAAATCATGCTAGAATCAGTAAATCATATTTGAACATGGTAAATCATGGTATACTGTAGTAAATCATGGTAAACTATGGTAAATCGTGGTAAATAATGGTAAACTATGGTAAATCATGGTAAACTATGGTAAATCATGCTAGAATCAGTAAATCATACTTGAACATGGTAAATCATGGTAAACTATGGTAAATCGTGGTGAACTATGGTAAATCATGGTAAACTATGGTAAATCATGGTAAACTATGATAAATCATGCTAGAATCATAGTAAATCATACTTGAACATGGTAAATCATGGTATACTATAGTAAATCATGGTAAACTATGGTAAACTATGATAAATCATGCTAGAATCAGTAAATCATACTTGAACATGGTAAATCCTGGTATACTATAGTAAATTATGGTAAACTATGGTAAATCGTGGTAAATCATGGTAAACTATGGTAAATCATGCTTGAACCAGTAAATCATACTTGAACATGGTAAATCATGGCATACTATAGTAAATCATGGTAAACTATAGTAAATCGTGGTAAATCATGGTAAACTATGGTAAACACCTTAGCAACTGCCTAGCAACCACACTGAATACCCTAGCAACCACTTAGCAACGCCCTAGCAACCACCCAGAATACCTTGGAAACCTCCCAGAACACCATAGCAACCACCTAGTAAAACCCTAGCAACCGTGCCGAATTTTGCCACTGCAAGCACCACTTCACATTTTCTTCAGGAAATGTACATTCTAGTTAGTGGTGCTTGCTGAAAGCAAGGCATCACTATTGTTATTGCTCATACTTATTATTCTTATTATTATTATTATTATTCTGGACAAAGTTTGGCGCGTAACTCGCCCCGCACCGTTTGTCTCAGAGCCATGAATGAGGTGTCAAATCGACCGGCTCATTAAGGAGAGGTGTGCTATGACTTTTATAAGCGATCGGGGGTGCGGTGTTCGCCCCAGGGGCGAAAAAGCGGCCAAAAAAGTCACATAGACTTAACATTGCAACGAACTTTGAGCACTCATAGCTCTGAGCGAGGATTTCGCAGAAACATGTAATTTGCCACATTTGAAGAGGCTGACAGGCTCTGTAGGAACATACCTCACAATGGGGTAAAAGTTGCACCCCTGGGGGGCAGGAGCGTCCCAAAGTTGCCCCATTGACTTACTATGGGGAAGGAACGCCCCGTGAAACACACATGCTTTTCCTACTATGGTAAATTGCATAGGGATTTTGTATTGAAGATAGCTCTGCATCACAGTGTCATAGAGACAAGGGGGCGGGCTCATTTTACTCAGACGACCAATCAGTCTCTCAGGATCATTGTGAAGCTATCAAGCCACGCCCTAGCAACCATTTAGAGCCCCTTAGCAACAAGTTCCATAGACTTCCATTGAAAGATATCAAAGGGATATCTCCGGACTGAATTGTCATAGAAACATGGGGGTGGTCTCATTTGACTTGGGCCAGCAAACAGCCAATCATGAATCACCTCAACACTTCCTAGCCCCTCCCTAGCAACCATTGTCGAACACCTTAGCAACCAAAATCCAAAGAGGGATATCTTCCATTCTGAATGTCACAGAGGCATGGGAGTTGGTTTATATCATTCATAGTGACAAGAAGCCTTTGCAGTTTCATCATTGGCATCTGCCAAGCCACTCCATAGCAACAAAACAGAGTACCCTAGCAACCAAAATCCAAAGAGGTATATCTGCCATTCTGAATGTCACAGAGAAATGGGAGTTGGTTTATATCATTCATAGTGACAAGAAGCCTTTGCAGTTGTATCATTGGCAACTGCCAAGCCACTCCCTAGCAACCAAACAGAGTACCCTAGCAACCGTTTAGCAAAACGAATATCTCTGTATCAGAACATCGTATAGAGATGGGAGGTAGTTTATATCATTCATACTGACAAGCAGCCTTTGGAGTTTCATGATTTGCAGCTGCCAAGCCACTCCCTAGCAACCAAACAGAGTACCCTAGCAACCAAAATACAAAGAGGGATATCTTCCATTCTGAATGTCACAGAGGCATTGAAGTTGGTTTATATCATTTATAATGACAAGGAGCCTTTGCAGTTTCATCATTGGCAGCTGCCAAGCCACTCCCTAGCAACCAAACAGAGTACCCTAGCAACCGTTTAGCAAGATCTATATCTCTGCATCAGAACATCGTATAGAGATGGGAGTTGGTTTATATCATTCATACTGACAAGAAGCCTTTGGAGTTTCATCATTGGCAGCTGCCTAGCAACTCCATAGCAACCAAATAGAGTACCCTAGCAACCATTTTACAAGACCTACATCTCTGCATCAGAATATTGTATAGAAATGGGGGTTGGCTCATTAGTTTCGGTTGGAAAACAGTCTGTAAATATCACCATGGTAACTGTGTATTCACACCCTAGCAACAGTTTAGAGCCACCTAGCAACCCTATTGCAACATATAGAAGCCATATTTTAGCTCCACAACATCGTACAGACATGGTTGTTGGCTCGTATGCAATCATGTACAACACCCTAGCAACCGAGTGGCGAGTTTTGCCACTGCAAGCACCACTTCACATTTTCTTCAGGAAATGTACATTCTAGTGTTGTGATTACTATTCACCTAGACAAAACTTCGGCGCGTAACTCGCCCCACACCGTTTGTCACAGCCCCCTGAATGAGGTGTCAAATCGACCGGTTTATTGAGGAAAGGTGTGCTATGACTTTTATAAGCGATCGGGTGTAAGATGTTCGTCTGGCGGGCGAAACATTTGCCGAAAAATGTCCCATAGACTTAACATAGGCACAAAATTTTCAAAATCATATCTTTGGCTCAGAAGGTCATAGAGCCTTGGGGTTGGGCTCTTTTGATTCATCCTATCAAGCAGCCAATAAGTAGTGACATAACAACGTCATAGCCACGCCCTAGAAACCAGTTACAGGCCCCTAGCAACCATTGAACAACATTTACAAGCCATATCTCAGCAACAAAACATTGTAAAAACACAGAGTTGGGCATTTTTTGACCCAGACCTGCAAATACTCTTTAAATATTACCCCATAAACTGTATAAACAAACCTTAGCAACCATTTGGAGTACCCTAGCAACCGTACAAACACATGAATGAGCTATATCTCAGCACCAGAACATCATATAGACATGGGGGTGTGCTTGTTTGTTTCGGTTGGGAAACCAATCTGTAAATATCATCATGGTAACTGTGTAACCACACCTTAGCAACCGTTTAAAGCTACCTAGCAACCATATTGCAACATATAGAAGCCATATTTCAGCTCCACAACATCGTACAGACATGGTTGTTGGCTCGTATGCAATCATGTACAACACCGTAGCAACCGAGTGGTGAATTTTGCCACTGCAAGCACCACTTCACATTTTCTTCAGGAAATGTACATTCTAGTTCTTCTTCTTCTTCTTCTTCTTTTTCTGACTGCAAATTTTTAGACTCTAACTCCTCCTAGACCGTTCAAGCTACATACTCCAAACTCGGGTCAGACCTTCATACTGTTCTGACTTGAGTTGCTATATCTTTTCAGACTGGTTTGAGTTACGATTAAAAATCATAAAAATCCCATAGACTTTCATTGACCAAAAGTCCATGTCTGTTTGAACTATGTTTAATGTAAACTGCTGGAAGCCATTGATACTCAATTAAGCTTTAAGCTATCTATGTTCTTTCTAACTAATAACTAATCTATCTATCTATCTATCTATCTATCTACAAACCTTATCTATCTATCTATCTATCTATCTATCTATCTATCTACAAACCTTATCTATCTATCTATCTATCTATCTATCTATCTATCTATCTATCTATCTATCTATCTATCTATCTATCTATCTATCTATCTATCTACAAACCTTATCTATCTATCTATCTATCTATCTATCTATCTATCTATCTATCTATCTATCTATCTATCTATCTATCTATCTACAAACCTTATCTATCTATCTATCTATCTATCTATCTACAAACCTTATCTATCTATCTATCTATCTACAAACCTTATCTATCTATCTATCTATCTATCTATCTATATATCTATCTTCAAACCTTATCTATCTATCTATCTATCTATCTATCTATCTATCTATCTATCTATCTACAAACCTTATGTATCTATCTATCTATCTATCTATCTATCTATCTATCTATCTATCTATCTATCTTTCTTTCTAACTAATCTATCTTTCTTTCTATCTTTCTATCTATCTATCTATCTATCTATCTATCTATCTACAAACCTTATCTATCTATCTATCTATCTATCTATCTACAAACCTTATCTATCTATCTATCTATCTATCTATCTATCTATCTATCTATCTATCTATCTATCTATCTATCTATCTATCTACAAACCTTATGTATCTATCTATCTATCTATCTTCAAACCTTATCTATCTATCTATCTATCTATCTATCTATCTATCTATCTATCTATCTATCTATCTATCTTTCTTTCTAACTAATCTATCTTTCTAACTAATCCATCTTTCGTTCTAACTAATTATCTTTCTTTTTTAACGAACTAATCCATCTTTCTTTCTTTCTAACTAACTAATCCACCATTCTTTCTTTCTTTCTTTCTTTCTTTCTTTCTTTCTTTCTTTCTTTCTTTCTTTCTTTCTTTCTCTACTAGTATATCTAATATATCTTTCTTTCTATCTAATCCATCTTTCTTTCTAACTAATCTATCTTTCTTTCTTTTTAACTAATCCATCTTGCTTTCTTTCTAACTAATCCATCTTTCTTTATTTTTAACTAACTAATCCATCTTGCTTTCTTTCTAACTAATCAATATTTCTTTCTTTCTAACTAACTCATCCAACTTTCTTTCTTTCTTTCTTTCTTTCTTTCTTTCTACCTAATCTTTCTTTCTTTCTTTCTAACTAATCAATTTTTCTTTCTCGTTTACTTATCTAACTTTCTTTCTTTCTTTCTTTCTTTCTTTCTTTATAACTAATCAATTTTTCTTTCTCTCTTACTAATCTAACTTTCTTTCTAACTAATCAGTCTTTCGTTCATTCTAACTAATCTATTTTTCTTTCTTTTTAACTAATCCATTTTTCTTTCTTTCTAACTAATCCATCTTTCTTTCTTTCTTTCTTTCTTTCTTTCTTTCTTTCTTTCTTTCTTTCTTTCTTTCTTTCTTTCTTTCTTTCTAACTAACTAATCCACCATTCTTTCTTTCTTTCTTTCTTTCTTTCTTTCTTTCTTTCTTTCTTTCTTTCTACCTAATCTTTTCTTTCTTTCTTTCTTTCTTTCTTTCTTTCTAACTAATAAATTTTTCTTTCTCTCTTACTAATCTATCTTTCTTTCTAACTAATCAGTCTTTCTTTCTTTCATTCTAACTAATCTATTTTTCTTTCTTTCTTTTGAACTAATCCATTTTTTCTTTCTTTCTACCTAATCCATCTATCTTTCTTTCTAACTAACTAATCCACCATTCTTTCTTTCTTTCTTTCTTTCTTTCTTTCTAATCCATCTTTCTTTCTTTCTTTTTTCTAACTAATCGTTATTTCTCTTTCTTTCTTTCTTTCTTACTAATCAATTTTTCTTTCTCTCTTACTAATCTATTTTCTTTCTAACTAATCAGTCTTTCTTTCTTTCATTCTAACTAATCTATTTTTCTTTCTTTCATTCTTTCTTACTTTCTTTCTTTCTTTCTTTCTTTCTTTCTTTCTTTCTTTCTTTCTTTCTACCTAATCGTTCTTTCTTTTCTTTCATTCTTTCTTTCTACCTAATCTTTCTTTCTTTCTTTCTTTCTTTCTTTCTTTCTTTCTTTCTTTCTTTCTTTCTTTCTTTCTTTCTTTCTATCTTTCTTTCTTTCTTACTAATCAATTTTTCTTTCTCTCTTACTAATCAGTCTTTCTTTCTTTCATTCTAACTAATCTATTTTTCTTTTCTTTCTTTCTTTCTTTCTTTCTTTCTTTCTTTCTTTCTTTCTTTCTTTCTTTCTTTCTTTCTACCTAATCGTTCTTTCTTTTCTTTCATTCTTTCTTTCTACCTAATCTTTCTTTCTTTCTTTCATTCTTTCTTTCTTTCTTTCTTTCTTTCTTTCTTTCTTTCTTTCTTTCTTTCTTTCTATCTTTCTTTCTTTCTTTCTTACTAATCAATTTTTCTTTCTCTCTTACTAATCTATCTTTCTTTCTAACTAATCAGTCTTTCTTTCTTTCATTCTAACTAATCTATTTTTTTCTTTCTTTCATGCTTTCTTACTTTCTACATAACCCTTTCTTTCTTTCTTTCTTTCTTTCTTTCTTTCTTTCTTTCTTTCTTTCTTTCTTTCTACCTAATCTTTTTCTTTCTTTCTACCTAATCTTTTTCTTTCTTTCTCTCTACCTAATCTTTCTTTCTAACTTTTCTTTCTAACTTTTCTTTCATTCTTTCTTTCTTTCTTTCTTTCTTTCTTTTTTCTTTCTTTCTAACTTTTCTTTTTTCTAACTAATCTTTCTTTCTATCTTTCTTTCTTGCTTTCTAACTAATCTGTCTTTCTTTCTTTCTTTCATTCTTTCTTTCTTTCTTTCTTTCTTTCTAACTAATCTTTCTTTCTAATCTATCTTTCTAACTAATCTTTCTTTTTAACTTATCTTTCTTTCTAACTAATCTATCTATCTTTCTTTTTCTTTCTAACTATTCTTTCTTTCTAACTAATTTATCAATCAGAACTTTAAACTTCAAACTTCAAACTTTTTTACTTTAAACTTCAAACTACTTCAAACTTCTAACTACTTTTAACTTCTAACTACTTTTAACTTCTTTAAACTCTCTGGTCCGGCTTTCTCAAGCCAACTTAAAGTTTGTCTCAACAAACTTTTTTTTCTAGTTATTATTATTATTATTATTATTTGGTGTTATCGAGAATTGTTTGAATAATGCTGGTTTTCATACCAATCTTGAATTATTAATAAATAATAATTTATCATATCACCATTTAATGTTTTCAGGTGGGGGTTCATTTCAGCAATGGAGTCAGCCACCAAAGGGCAGATCTGAAACAGCAGATAGATTGTTGTATGTGAAACTCTGGTATGCCCTTACATTGCATCTCAATTCTTTAGTGGGCATAATAGAGGGCATTCACACAGCCTAGATTCCTTACCTGTTTTTGTAGAGCATTGCGTAAAGCCTTATTAATGAAGGAACTGAAGAGGTTATACAACCAGCTGTCATAAATACAGGAAATAATAGTGCAGAAAATTAAAATGTTTGTTCTAACACATTCATTACATATAAACTCTTCAATTGTCATTTGTTTTTGTTTTTTGTCAAATAACATTAATTCCTGATTTTATATTATTATAATTATTAATATTCAACTATTACATAGTTTAATTCAATTACTATAATTTATCAGCTTAGCAAATATCCTCTTATAAGAAGTTAATATTGACCTGTCCTGCCTCACTGAACTTTTCTAACTCTCTTGCATCAAACAGTTACAAACAACTGTTTCCTACATCATAACTGTTACTGCATTACCCCCCCCCCCCCCACCCCACCCCCCATTAAAAAAAAAAGTACTTAAAATTGACCCAACTATACAATCCTATGACGAAAGATACTGTAAGAAAAATTATAAATTTGTTTTTCTTTACATAAAGGTTGTACAACTAAAAAATAACATGGCACCCAAAACCAAAGCTAATCTTCCCCTTTTACTTGAATCATTTAGAAAACAGCCACAGATTGCACTTCCTCTAAAATATTCTTCTTTTTACATGTAAATGTAAATAATTAAATAATATAAAAAAAGAACAGTCCTTTTGTGCAATGGATCCTTCTTCATTAAACTTTTAATTTGTAAGAGCAACTGTAATGACACATTTTCCTTTCATCTGAATTGTGAAGCTGACATATATTCATTTTTGACTTTGACTGCTTTGTGTTGCAGTTACCTGGCCCCACCATGAAATTTGACGTTGACACTTCCCACAGTTGCTGCACAGTTGGTCATGCTGACTGTTGGGCGGCCAGTGTCATCACTCATGACTGCAATAGTGGTGCTAATGGTCAGTTCACTCACAGCCAGATCAAATGATCCACTGTCTTTTCTGTGTGTGAAGTGATCAGATATTTAGCATTTTACATTTTTTTTCCTGAATTTAATTAATTTAGCTTGTGAGAATAAGTAATGTGGACACTCTACTTACATGATCCTGAGGTATTTGACTCTCCAATTTCCATGCAGATTGATGTAGGCGTCGCCAATTGAAAGCATGACTCCAGTGTTAGGAACTAACCCCAATGCTGATTTGGGAAGTCCCAGGTTTGCAATCTGCATCCTATGATGTATATTTGTGCTATTACCAGCAATCATATCATCAGCAATCCAGTAACTCCCCCAGCCCCATTTAATTTATAAAATGTATTTATAAATTAATTACATTTAATTTATATAAAATTATTGTGGGATCTCATTCAATGCTTTTCAGAATCTTTACTTTTTAAAATAATTTTGTTTCTATATTTTTTAAATGAAACGATTACGATAAATTTATAGAGTAAAAATGTATTAATCTATTTATCAAAATAAATGGAAAATAGTTCAAACTTTGCTTAAGTGATTATTTTGAACAAGTATTAACTTGTTCATTAACATTTTTAAAAACAAGGGTACAACGGGGCTAAAGGCACACCTTAAGAACAATGTTCTTTTCACTACTCCCATATTGTGTGATTGCAGAAAAAATAAATATGTTTGTATTGAACATTAATGGAGCAAAAGATTTTGTGTGAAAATAAATCATAAGAGTTGTTTATTTTAAATCTTATAAATGTACGAGATGGCAATGTGGGCCTTTTAGTCTGCCCACTGGTCCAACGACAGTTTCCTTTAGAGTGGGTGAAATTTTCCTGCACATTCAGTCTTTTCAGTGTGGCAAAGTAGTTTAATTCCAACTAAACTTTTATCTGACTCCATTTTATCATGACCTCGAATTTAGGTTAAAATGCCAAATTGATTTATCAAGACACTTGATTATTAAATGTAACTCTTTTTTAAAAATTACACTCGTTCATTTGGATTCCTATAACAATTCAAGTCTCGCACCGGCTGAGTATACGAATCTCATAATAACAAACTTGTCAGTCTTGGTCATTAGACAGAGGCAATTGACTAATACCCTTAGTTGCCGCACCATGCTTGCTCTTATCTCGGTATGGAACTGGACTCGGTCGCCCGGACTGCGCGCCTCACGGAGGAACGCGTCCAGTCAGTGCTCACCTGCCTCAGGTCCTTTCGAGGCAGGACAGCAGTCCCACTGAAACAATTTCAGAGGCTTCTGGGGCATATGGCAGCCGCAGCCGCAGTAACGCCGCTCGGCTTGTTACATATGAGACCGCTTCAGCGCTGGCTTCAAGATCGTGTCCCGAGGTGGACGTGGCAGAGCGGCACGTTCCGGGTCAAAGTAACCCCGCACTGTCGCCAAACCTTCTCCCCATGGTCGGATCCTGCGTTTCTTCGGGCCGGAGTGCCCTTAGTCCAGGTTTCCAGGCATGCTGTGGTTTTCACAGATGCCTCTGCCATGGGGTGGGGGGCCACGTACAAAGGGCATGCAGTCTCGGATCTGTGGACGGGGCCCCAGCTGCATTGGCACATCAACTGCCTAGAGTTGCAAGCAGTACGCCTAGCCTTGTGTCGCCTCAAGGGGTTTCTCAGACACAAGCACGTATTGGTCCGTACGGACAGCACTGCGACCGTTGCGTACATCAACCATCAAGGTGGTCTACGATCCCGTCGTATGTCACGACTCGCCTCCCACCTCCTCCTATGGAGTCAGAAGCATCTGAGGTCGCTTCGTGCCGTTCATGTTCCAGGGGCGCTCAACCGTGTGGCAGACGAGCTTTCACGGCAGCCTCCCCTGCCAGGAGAATGGCGACTCCATCCCCAGGCAGTCCAGCTGATTTGGAGTGTCTTCGGAGTCGCACAGGTAGACCTGTTTGCCTCTCCAGACACGACCCATTGCCAGTGGTTTTACTCCCTGACCGAAGGGACCCTCGGCACGGACGCCCTGGCTCACAGCTGGCCCCGGGACCTGCGCAAGTATGCGTTTCCCCCAGTGAGCCTTCTTGCACAGACCCTGTGCAAGGTCAGGGAGGACGAGGTGCAGGTCCTGCTAGTGGCGCCGTATTGGCCCACCAGGACTTGGTTCACGGAACTCATGCTCCTCGCGACAGCCCCTCCTTGGCCGATTCCTCTGAGGAAGGACCTCCTTTCTCAGAGACGGGGCACTCTATGGCACCCGCGTCCAGACCTCTGGAAACTCCATGTCTGGTCCCTGGACGGGACGCGGAGGTTCTAGGTGGTCTACCACAGGCAGTGGTAGACACCATCATTCCGCTAGAGCCCCCTCTACGAGGCGCCTCTATGCGTTGAAGTGGAACCTGTTCGTCGATTGGTGTTCCTCCCGTCAGGAGGACCCCCGAACTTGCCCGATCAGAGTCGTGCTTTCCTTCCTGCAAGATGGGTTGGAGCGAAGGCTGTCTCCCTTCACCCTCAAAGTGTATGTCGCTGCGATAGCCGCGCATCACGATGCAGTAGACGTTAAGTCTTTGGGGAAGCACGACCTGATCATCAGATTCCTTAAGGGTGCTAGGAGGTTAAATCCACCTTGTGTTTTGCACTCTGTACCCTCTTGGGACCTAGCTCTGGTACTTAGAGCTCTTCAAAGTCTTTTTTTTTTTTTTTTTTTTTGAGCATTTGTTGACAGTAGAGCTTAAAGTCCTGTCCATTAAGACAGCGCTCCTGTTAGCATTGGCCTCTTTCAAGAGGGTCGGGGATCTGCAGGCTTTTTCGGTCGACGAATCGTGCCTAGAGTTCGGGCCGGGCCTTTCTCACGTTGTATTGAGACCCCGGCTCGGATATGTGCCCAAGGTTCCTACCACTCCCTTCGCGGATCAGGTAGTGAACCTGCAAGCGCTGCCCCAGGAGGAGGCAGACCCAGCCCTAGCTTTTCTCTGTCCCGTCCGCGCTCTGCGGGTTTATATTGACAGAACGCAAAGCTTCAGGACCAGATCAGCTCTTTATCTGTTACGGAGGCCAGCAGAAGGGGAAGGCTGTCTCCAAGCAGGTGACAGGTTAGCTCACTGGTTAGTGGATGCTATAACCCGAGCGTATGAGTCTCTGGGTGAGCCTTGTCCTCCCAGGTTGCGCACTCACTCTACTAGAGGTGTTGCCGCTTCCTGGGCTTTGGCTCAAGGCGCCTCGCTGACAGACATCTGTAGAGCTGCGGGCTGGGCGACACTGAACACGTTCGCTAGATTCTATAGCCTACGTGTGGAACCTGTTTCCTCCCGAGTACTCGCCACGGCCAGTGGTGCGAGGGAATAGGTTGTGCCGGCTTGCTACGCCACTCCGCGCCTCGGCCGGATCCGTGCGTCCTTTGCTCCGTATGGCGCCCAACATCGGTGAGCCTCATGAGTTCCTCCATCACCCCTCCGGTGCCAGGCGTGGCGGACCGCCCGGCGCCAGGTCTGCTACCTCTAGTAGGAGTTGCTAGTAGACTGGGTGTTTTTTCCAGTGGTCTCTACGGTGACCCATGATGCCACGTGCAGTTCAGCCGTGTCTTCCCCTTGACAGACTCGTTCTGTCGTCCCTGTTGAGTACGCTCCCACTTCCCTCGGTTTGGGACCACCTCAGGGACTGCCATATGTTTCACTATCCCACTGGGCTAGTACATATGTGTATTCCAGGCCTTCCTCAGGCAGGCTGGGGTTTCCGCAGCATTCCCCCACCTTTTCTAATGGGTTAGGGCATGCTTTCCCAGTGTTATCCAAAATCCATTGTGCGGGTCTTGCGGAACAGCAGTGTGATTCCCTAGCTAGCTCCCGCAACTTATTCAAGAAACTGCTGCAAGGTAGCTTAGCTGGGCGCTGGAAGGGGCCAGCACCATGGCGTTTTATTAGGGATCCCAATTCATCAGGGAACTCCCCCGACGACACGTCGGAGTTCCCAGGACGAAAGGGAACGTCTCGGTTACGTATGTAACCCTCGTTCCCTGAGTTCCCGGAGACGTGTCGTCCCTTCGCCATGTTGCTGTACCTTCGCGGAGGACTGGACACTGTTCGGCTCCTCAGCGAAAAGCATTGTGTATGCGTTGCTTCCGCCTTTTTATACCCGCGCTGGTAGGCGGGCTGCGGAATGCAAATCTCGATGCCAATGTTCATTGGCTTGTTTTAATTCTCTCGAAGGCAATTGGCTCCCTAGCGTGATCCCAATTCGTCAGGGAACTCCCCCGACGACACGTCTCCGTTCCGTTCTGAACTCAGGGAACGAGGGTTACATACGTAACCGAGATGTTACTGTGATTAGTTAGTTTGGTTCAGGTGTGTTCACCTCATAGTATATAAGTTCATGTGTGTTCCCTTTGAGTTTGTTCGGTCACGTTGACGGCTATACCTACTGTTTGTTGGGATCGCTACCCATTTGGATTATTATTAGTAAAGTTTGTGTTGGAACTTTATTCATCTGAGTCTTAATCTGTCTGCCTTCACACGTTTGTTACACACACACTATGGGAGTAGTAAAAAGCACATCTAAAGGTGTGCCTTTAGCCCTGTTGTGCCCTATTATTCAACAAATAATTCTGTGAAAATTACATCATCTTTTCAGGAAGTTTGCCAGGCCAAGTAAATATATTTTATGTCTATATCTTATTTAGGGGACAATCCTAAAAAAATAATTTAAAATCATGTTAAGTACAAATATAATCAAATGGGAGTAACATATTTCATAAAACTATTTTGATTTTGAAGATGTCAACCAAGTATAACAAGTATTACTTTTACAATTACATAGTAGGAACTTATGGCCATGAATTAGAAGGGACATTCATCTTACCCTGTAAAACTATATTGGACCTTTCCAATAGGATCCACCTTTTCTGTGCCACTTATATCTGGCACTTTAATACTTCTGAGCTTTTGCTGGATTGAGGCAATTCCAATCTGTCGACCTGCATTCAAAATAAAGACATTTAGAAACTGTGCCTCAGAATTAGTGTCTTGAGATTTGGTTTAAATAGCTACCTGGGTAACTCCAGTTTAGCTCAAGCAAATTATTATTATTTATGGACATGGATTGTTATTCCTACATCCTTAACATCCTGTACGTTTCAGAACTCAAAGCTTCCTTGGTAGTCCAAAAAACACTTTATTGAAAAACCAAGCTCCAAAATAGACTCTTTTCGAATTTTGTCCAATTATGACGTAATAGTGTAACGAAAAAACGCCTCTATAGAAACCGTTTAAAAATCATAATACAGCATAGCATAATGCTATCACTTCACTTACACAGGAGAATTCTAAATAAATTCTAAGCAAATTGTTTTGCATCGCGATTTCAAAATAAAAGTTTAAATCCTCGCCCTGAGTTTTGAATTTTGATGACCACATGTGATAAAGAAATTACACTGGCTGTAGCATTTCTATCGTAAAGAATGGCAGATATTATTTTTTTTAAATATATTTATGGTTTAATTAAATGCTGTTTGGCCAAAAACAAGGATTTGATCATGCTGTGTAACAACAACAACAACAATCACCCTTTGATTGTTGGCGCCCTTTGCAGGCTTTTATTATAATACATAATTTATATTATGTATATTACATTATGTATTTTAACTGTGTTGTTCATAAAACCATAAAATTACATGCTTTGGTACTTTCTTTGAACCTAGTATTATTGCTTCATTGTTATAATATGCACAACAATACAATTCTGCTTAGGGCACCCATTTGTCCAGCAGCAGGCCTGGTGATGTTTTTGATTGGTTCTCTTGTTTAAATTTGCTGCCCAACATGTCTGCCAATTACATCAATCCACATTGCCACTGAAAGCTTTAGGCTACAACCTGTCGGAGAGTTGCCACCATGATGAGTGATAAAAATGCGTTCCAGTGCTGGAAATTAAAAAAAAAATTATCATTCAGAAATCTGTATTTAACCTCAGAACAATCTCAAACTAAAAATATGTGCTAAAGTCTGATTTTGTGGTGGCTGTGCTTTAAAATGAAATTATTATAATCTTAATTCAAGTGATGAAGTATTTTGAAAGTCTGACAGTAATCAGTGTGGAGTACTACTGTAAGGTTAACCCTGCCTGGTTTAAATGTTTGAAAATGATTAACAGTTGAAATTTAGAAAAGAAATTAAAAAGTAATCAAATGTAATCAGTTACATTACTTTAATAAAGTAATTGTTGGAGAAAATGTGAATGAAGAAAATGCAGGGAACAGCTCTCCTACTCAGGTACAAGATGGCGAAGCTAACATGAGCCTTCAACCAAGTAATGTGGCAAGTTTAACAAAAGTTCTGGAGGAGATAAGGGACTTTCGCAAAGACACAAAACAACAACTGACCAAGATTATCTCCGAACTTAACAGTGTTAATCAAAAATTGTTGAATTGAAAAAGTAGAAGATCGCATTCAAAACGTGGAACAGGTGATGAGCAAGATGATAAAAGTCATGAATCAACAAGAAAACAAATTACTCGACCAAGAAGGGAGATCTAGACGGGAGAATACAGTATAAGATTCTACAATGTTCCCGAAGGAGCAGAGGGCATGTCAATGATGCTGTTTGTGGAAAAGTTACTGCGAGACACGCTGGAGATCCCCCCGACTACGGACCTTGGCATCGAGAGAGCTCACCGCGCGCTTGCCCCGAAACCCTCCGGCAACAGGGAAGATAAATCACGGTCAATAATAATCAAGTTTAATACAAAATGAAAGAAGAGATTCTGCGCAACACCTGGGGAAAAAAAAGGAGGTGTTTTTGAATGAGAGACCAATATACTTTGACCAAGATTACCCTATGGCAATTCTACAGAAACGCAAGGAATACCCTGAAGCTAAGAGAGTATTAAAACAGATCCGGTTTCAGACCCTGATCCCCGCTAAACTACAAGTGTTTTATGAAGACGGAACGCGACTGTACCAGTCGGCAGAGGAGGCAACCGCAGACATGAAGGATAGGGGACTGCCCATCAGGGTAATCATGCCGAGGGAGAGCAGAGCATCTATCCCGCACCACTAGGAAAATGGTTAGAGGTCTGAAACAACCAGGAGCAGAAGAAGAGCGAGAGAAGAACATTAGGGAGAGACTATGAGTTTACAAAAGACGGCCCCTATCCTCTCCAGAAGAACCTTAAGTTTGAACTAATCGTGAGCTTAGAATTATTAGGTTCTATCTCCACTTTTGGTCGAAATTGAGTTTTTGACATAATCTGATCCATTAGGTGTTTATTAATGCCTGTGTGGTGTTATTTTTGTAAAAAATATTTTGTTAGTAGTTATTAATAAAATAAAAAGGTTCCATCTCTCCATTGCCAGCTTGGATGTAAAAACTTCGATGCTCAATATCTCAGAACTACCCTAAACGGAGATAGAACCTTATAATTCTAAGCTCACGTAATTTCAAATTTATGGTGAGCTAAGCAGACCATACATGAATGGTAATGACTAATTCAAGAAATTTCCATATCACAGAGGGAATTAAGACAATTCATGAAGGAAAATAATAATATAACTAAAATACATTTAAAATAGATCCTAATGGGTACTCTGATGCAATTTGTCAATACAGGGGTATACCTAATTAATTTAAGGCTACAGTTGAAATGAAAGCAAGGTTTGTATTAAGACTGGCTATTAACAAATATTCTATTTCAATTTTAATTCATAAGATTATGATTTGATTCAATATGCTATTGACTAATTAAATATATATCAAGTGCTAATAGAACGACAACCTCAATTGGAAGTTATTCGGATTCAGTAACAAACAGGCCCTTACGAACAATCTATATGGTACCAGAGGGGGACAAAAAAGAAGAAGAAGATATTTGGCATTCACATGAAGGACAGATTGTTGCACCAACAACACTATTGAATATTTAAATTCCAGATGCACATGGTTTTGACAATTGCGCAAAGAGGGAATAATGAAGATGTAATTAAAAGGCAGGAAAATTAAATTAAAAGGCATTTTTTGCACATTTTCCACAGGTGAAATTTGTGCCAAAAACAAAGTTAGGAAAAAGGAACAGCGACACAAATTGGCCATATATCAGTCCACAAGGACTATTAAAACACTTGGTAACTGATTATGTGGACATGAGATAGATGGGTAAAGGCAATGAAATCAGTAGAGGAGGGGCAGGAGCAGTAATTAAATTTGGCATCCTTAGTTAAGTAATCCTTAGATTTGAAATTCTATCAGAAATAAGTTCAGATAATAGGTCAGCATTCATTCCAGAAATATTGAAGATTAAAATGAATTGCCTACAAACACTTAAATTACACACAAGGAAGTTTTGGTAACCCTTTATTTTACAGTCCCCTAATTACTAGGTATTTACATGGTAAATACATGGTAAGTTATAGTTGGTTATTGGTAATTACCACAGGTAACAAGTATGTAAATGCAGAGAAACTACAAACTAATTACTAGGTATTTACCTGGTAAATACATGGTAAGTTATAGTTGGTTATTGGTAATTACCACAGGTAACAAGTATGTAAATGCAGAGAAACTACAAACTAATTACTAGGTATTTACCTGGTAAGCATATGGTAAATTATAGTATTTTAGTGTGTAATTACTTAAGGTGATTAGTATGCAATTACAGAGAAACTACCAGGGAAAAAAACACCACTGTTAAATATCAACTCAACAAAGTCCTGTGTACTTGTTACCTGTTTAGGTTGGTAATAACTTCGATTTAATTGTGTACTTCCTCAGAATGTAGGCAGACTATTTTTAGAAACACCTCCAGTATTACTCATCAATTCAAGTTAGGTTTGTAGTTATCCTAGGGTTATGTTGGTAACAGTCCATGTTTATTTATTACTATCTTGAAATTAAGACGGTAGTTTCCAATAAATTACCTTGTCTTACATAGTTGTTGTTCATTGCTACACCCATTTATAGAGGGTTTATCAAATAATTTACCTTACACTTACCTGGTAACTACCCTGCAGGAACAGGTTTCCCTAATGTCATGGCACATCTTAAATACTGGGTATTTTCTTGCAGATGTTTTTACAATTTACTCAGTAAGTAAAGTGCAACTGTACTGTAAAATGAAGCCTTGTTTATTTCCATGGTATTACCGGAATTGTACCATATAACTTGATCATTCCCTTTTCCATATAGTCACACTTTTTTACCTCATATGTCCTGCAACGTTACCAAGGAAAACATGACAATTTACTCAGTAAGTAAAGTGAAACTGTACTGTAAAATGAAGCCTTGTTTATTTCCATGGTATTACCGGAATTGTACCATATCATTCCCTTTTCCATAGTCACATTTTTATTTATTTGTTTTCCTAGTATGTCCTGCAACGTTACCAAGGAAAACATGACAATTTTCTTGGTAAGTAAAGTGTAACTGTACTGTAAAATGAAGCCTTGTTTATTTCCATGGTATTACCAGAATTGTACCATATAACCTGATCATTCCCCTTTTCCATATAGTCACAATTTTTTACCTCGTATGTCCTGCAACGTTACCAAGGAAAACATGACAATTTACTCAGTAAGTAAAGTGAAACTGTACTGTAAAAGGAAGCCTTTTTATTTCCATGGAATTACTGGGATCTTACCCTATAATCTGTTATAGCTATGTAACTGTACCTATTACAGATTATAGGGTAAGATCCCAGTACATGGAAATAAAATATAGTATAGTATTATACTAGGTATAATCAAGGAACTGTGCGGCCGTACCATGGGTGCAGCAGGCGTAGTGATATGACGCAGCGCCTAAAAATAGTCCCCAGCTCGGTAACTTCTTCCAACGTGACCGGGACTAAGTTTGTCTAACCTATTAGACCTATTTTCAGGCGCTGCGTCATATCACTACGCCTGCTGCACCCATGGTACGGCCGCACAGTTCCTTGATTATTACGCCGGAATGAGAGTAGTTCCTAGCCATATCAGCCTAGAAAATCGCAACTTTTCATTTTCCGTCGATCTTAGTACACGGTTTAACTACAGAAGAGTCAAGTTTTAAATAGGAAAAATATTGAAACTCTTTGGTCATTTTGAAAGAAATGCTACTGGACTCGTCTGAATCAATGATCTATGCTAAGCTATGCTAAAAGTGGTACCGTCAGACCCGGAGTTCGGCTGAATGGATTCTAAAACGGTAAAACTCAACTGTTTAACTCTGGGGGAGTTGTAAAATGAGCATATTTCCGAAAAAAGTGGAGTATCCCTTTAACAACAGCGCAGTCTGTAACTGTCAAATCCCGCGGACCCGCGCTCGTTGATGAATTCAAATTCAAAAATTGCGCCCTCAAGAAGCGTTTCGACATGTTTTACGGCAGTGATATCAAACGCTCATTGGCTCTCGCCTGTTCGTCTATGTTCGTCACAGATTGCGACATGTCGTATTTCAGTCGGTAAACTATATTTGAAATGGAGAAGCGCCCCGCGCGCGCCTTCACACAGAGCGAAGCCGGATTAACATTTTCATGGATTAATCATTTAAATTCTGCTCTGTAAATTACCTCATTCAAAATTATTATATACTGAAAGAGAGGACTGTGACTGCAACACATCGTCATGTGAACGACTTTTGGTACCGGTTTTGACATTTTCGCAATAAATAAATTATTGTGATACACGTATGTTGTTTTTCTTCATAACTGTAGCCTATGTAGTTTTCTATCTTTGAAAATTAAGTGTTAATACTACGTATTAACAATGAGACCAGGCTGGAATGTTTTAGTTAGCAGCTAAGTTGCAGAACACACGGTAAAAGTTTGTGATTTCAAAAATGTTTAAGCAGTAGCAAAGGATGTGGTAAGAGTCTGGTAATACCATGGAAATAAAAAGGCTTCCTTTTACACTACAGTTGCACTTTACTTACTGAGTAAATTGTCATGTTTTCCTTGGTAACGTTGCAGGACATATGAGGTAAAATAAAAAAAATATGTGACTATGGAAAAGGGAATGATATGGTACAATTCCGGTAATACCATGGAAATAAACATGGCTTCCTGTTACAGTACAGTTTCACTTTACTTACTGAGTAAATTGTCATGTTTTCCTTGGTAACGTTGCAGGACATATGAGGTAAACAATTTTGACTATATGGAAAAGGGAATGATATGGTACAATTCCGGTAATACCATGGAAATAAACAAGGCTTCCTTTTACAGTACAGTTGCACTTTACTTACTGAGTAAATTGTCATGTTTTCCTTGGTAACGTTGCAGGACATATGAGGTAAAATTAAAATAAAAATGTGACTATGGAAAAGGGAATGATATGGTACAATTCCGGTAATACCATGGAAATAAACAAGGCTTCATTTTACAGTACAGTTTCACTTTACTTACTGAGTAAATTGTCATGTTTTCCTTGGTAACGTTGCAGGACATATGAGGTAAAAAAGTGTGACTATATGGAAAAGGGAATGATCAAGTTATATGGTACAATTCCGGTAATACCATGGAAATAAACAAGGCTTCATTTTACAGTACAGTTGCACTTTACTTACTGAGTAAATTGTAAAAACATCTGCAAGAACATACCCAGTATTTAAGATGTGCCATGACATTAGGGAAAACGTACTCGGTTACTAACGTAACCTCTGTTCTCTCTAGAGAGGGAACGAGTATTGCGTAAGCTAGCTTACGCTGCGGGAAAGTCTCCTTTCTCGAGATACTGAAGCCAAAAATTATCCTTAATTTTTTAAACCTTGTCAACGCAGTGCGGCAGCCTGCAGACCTAGGGCAGGCGAGTCGCGTGCCCATTGGCTGCTCTGCGGCAACTGCAGCAGCCTATGGCTGAGCCTTGCGCGTGACGTCACGTCCAATGAGCGCGCTTGGCGCGCTTAATGCGTCACAGCCCGTCATTAGGGGTGTGGCTTAGCGTATATAAGCAAGGTACAGAGGCTGCTTCGCTGGTTTCTGTCGCATGAAGCGAAATGAGCTCGTGGCGAGAGCACGGCGGGTTACGCAATACTCGTTCCCTCTCTAGAGAGAACAGAGGTTACGTTAGTAACCGAGTACGTTCTCTTACGAGAGGTTCTCTCGTATTGCGTAAGCTAGCTTACGCTGCGGGAACACCCTTGTCAACGCCGTGCGCGCGCCCAGCATCCTGAATGAATCCCATGGGGAGTCCAGGGAACGCGAAGCGGAGCTGGGCGGCCAAGATACCACAGTACACAAGCACATAATATGGGGTAGGGAGCGGCACAGCCGGTCCAACTAACACTTCCCACATAGTGCAGCTCAACCAGTAGAGCTAAATCAGCAACATAGCCCGCGCACAGACAGTGGGCTGGCTTACGCGAGACATAGACTGATAACACTTTGGCCTGCAAAGCGGGAACTTCCAGGTTGTAAAACCTAACAAATGTGGATGGGGAGGCCCAGCCTGCCGCTGCACAAATGTCATGAATGGGAGTCCCACTGGACCACGCCCACGATGAGGCCATGCCTCTGGTGGAGTGTGCCCGAATGCCCAAAGGGCACTGCAGGTTTTTAGATGCGTAAGCAGCTGCGATAGCGTCAACTATCCATCTGGATAGGGTGTGTTTCGAGGCGGCGAGACCCTTGGTGCGCCCACCAAACGAAACAAAGAGCTGCTCTGAACGCCTGAAGGTGGCGGAGCGTGAAATATAGCTTCTCAGCGCCCTAACTGGGCAGAGGAGATTACTATCTGCCTCGCAGCCAGCATTCGGCAGGGCTGAAAGGGAAATGACCTGCGCTCTGAAGGGAGTGCCCAAAATTTTGGGGACGTACCCATGCCTCGGTCTGAGAATAACTTTAGAGTCATTGGGTCCGAACTCGAGGCACGCAGCGTTAGTGGATAACGCGTGAAGGTCTCCCACACGTTTTACTGAAGACAGTGCTATCAGAAAAACGGTTTTGAGCGTGAGGTATTTCATATCCACAGTTTCTAAGGGTTCAAAGGGATGTGCTTTCAGTGCGTCTAAGACCAGTGAAAGATCCCACATAGGAACCGAAGGGGGTCGCGGGGGGTTCATCCTCCTCGCTCCTCTAAGGAAGCGGATGACAAACTCGTTCCTTCCTAATGAGGCCATGCCTCTGGTGGAGTGTGCCCGAATGCCCAAAGGGCACTGCAGGTTTTTAGATGCGTAAGCAGCTGCGATAGCGTCAACTATCCATCTGGATAGGGTGTGTTTCCGGCTCTGAGACAGAGAGCGCTGAAATGGCCGCGACATAGACTTTGAGCGTGGAGGGGGACCTGCCCGCGTCCAGTAGCTCTTGAAGGAAGCACAATACTTGCGAGACCCCACATGTCTGTGGATTGAGCCCTCTGGTAGTGCACCATTTGTTAAACACCGACCATTTAGACGTGTAGAGCCGCCTCGTGGAGGGGGCTCTAGATTGTATGATCGTGTTCATCACCCCTTCTGGTAGATCAGCATGTAATTGTTGAGGCTCCACGCATGCAGAGACCAGCGCTCTGGGTGGGGATGCCAAATCGAGCCGCGGGCTTGAGAGAGAAGGTCTCTCCGCACCGGAATCGGCCAGGGGGCTGAGTCTGCCAATTGTATGAGTTCCGGGAACCAAGCTTGGTTCTCCCAGAACGGGGCTATGAGGAGCACTGTGTGGCGCGCTTTCCTGACTCTCTCGATGACCTGAGGCAGCAGAGAGACCGGTGGAAACGCATATAGCTGGCCGCTGGGCCATGTCTGGGCCAGCGCGTCCTCGCTCTTTGAAAAGAATACTGGGCAGTGTGCGTTGTCTTTTGACGCAAAGAGGTCGACTTTCGCTCTGCCAAAGCGGCGCCACAGCGACTGGACTGTTTGGAGGTGTAGAGACCACTCCCCAGGGGAACGTAGTCCCTGGACAGTCTGTCGGGGCCCTCGTTCAGATGGCCAGGCACATGCGATGCTCTCAGAGAGCGCCGAGAGTGCTGAGCCCATACGAGGAGGCGTTCCGTCAGGGCGCAGAGCTTTTTTTTTTTTTTTTTTTTTTTGATCTGACACCGCCCTGGTGGTTCACATAGGCCACTACTGATGTGTTGTCCGTGCGGACTAGAACATGGTGACCATGGAGGAATAGGAGGAAGTGCATGAGCGCTTTCTCGACCGCGAGCATCTCTAGACAGTTTATCTGTAGGAGATTCTCCTGGTCTGACCAGCGGCCATAGACCGGTCTGCCTTCGAAGAGCGCTCCCCAACCTAGGTTGGACGCGTCTGTTGAGACAACTTTCCGGTGTGAAATCACTCCCATAATCACTCCAGTGTGATACCATTCAGCTGCTAGCCAGGGCTGCAGGGCTGAGACACAGCCCTGAGTCACTCTGATTAGCGAGCCACCGGTCGCCCAGGCTCGATGGGATACGCGCGCTCTTAGCCAGCGTTGAAGCGGGCGCATGCGCAGTAAACCCAGCTGAAGCACTGCTGCAGCTGAGGCCATATGCCCCAGGATGCGCTGAAATGCTTTCAGAGGAACCCGATTGCCTTCTTTGAAGGATGCGGCGAGGCGCCGGATGCGGCGCGCGCGCTGCTCCGACAATCTGGCCGTTATCGCCACCGAGTCCAGTTCTATTCCGAGAAAGGAAATTGACTGACGGGGCGAGAGCGAGCTCTTGGTCCAATTGACCGCTAGACCCAGACCTTCCAGATGGCTGAAAAGCGCTGTTCTGTGAGACACAAGTTCTGTCTCTGACTGCGCTAGAACAAGCCAGTCGTCCAGATAGTTCAGAATTCGCATTCCCTGACTTTTCAGGGGCGCGAGAGCCGTGTCCATGCATTTCGTAAATGTACGGTGTGCTAAAGACAGGCCGAACGGCAGGACTGTGTATTGGTAAGCTCGACCGCCGAAGGCGAATCTCAAGAATGGCCTGTGACGGGGGGTTATCTGGATCTGGAAATACGCGTCTTTCAGATCGAGAGAGATAAACCAGTCTCCTGGGCGGATCTGCGCAAGGATCTGTCTGGTTGTAATCATCTTGAACGGCCGTCTCATGAGAGCCGTGTTCAGATGTCTCAGATCTAAAATAGGTCTTAATGCTCCGTCCTTCTTGGGAACGAGGAAGTAACGGCTGTAAAAGCCTGACTCGCTCAAGGAAGGATGAACCTGTTCTATGGCCCCTTTGCGCAGCAGCTTCGCTATTTCTGCTCGAAGCAGGTGCGCTGCTTCTAAACCCACTTTCGTCTCCGTCTGCGCTAGAAGCGCGGGGGGCGACGAGCGAATTGAGGCGAATAGCCGTGTTTTGTAGTGTTCAACACCCATTCTGACGCGCCCTGAATAGCTTCCCATGCTTTTGCACGCATAGCTAGGGGTCGAATGGTCTCTGGGTTCAGATCGCCGCGCTGCGCGGGATGGAGAACCTGTATCAGAGAGGATGGGGCGGCGCGCGCGCCGCCGGTGCTCGAACACGGGGGCTGATAAACAGTATTGGCCGGCTGTACAGCGTTCAGTAGCTCGGTCCTGAAGGATGGAGCGCGTTTTGCTGTCAAACACCCCTGGCGCGAGAGCGGCGTGGGGGATATAGTGTCTGAAAGTGAGTGCGCGTGCTCGCGAGCGGGCGCAGGGTTTACACTTATAACACGGCCAGTGTTTTGGAAGCTTTAGAGGGTCTGTAACCCGGGGTAACCGTATGGCAGAGCGAGCAGCGAGTAGGTGTGAGCACAGAGTTGTGGGCACATTTACTACACTTAATACTCGAGCGGCGTGTTTCCGCTTTATGAGAGAGCGCTCTGAGCGCATTACCATGGGAACCATGTTGTGTGAAGCAGTGAACACATGGGAGTGGGCACATTTTCTATACTTAATATCCCCTCGGCCTGAGCCGTTGCAACTCGAGCAGCGGGTAGGTGTGAGCACAGAGTTGTGGGCACATTTACTACACTTAATACTCGAGCGGCGAGTGTCCGCCTATGAGAGAGCGCTCTGAGCGCGTAACCATGGGGACCGTGTTTGTGCGAAGCAGTGAGCACATGGGAGTGGGCACATTTCTACACTTATGACACCCTCGGCCGGAGCCGGAGTGTTTCGGGGCTTTAGAGGGTCTGTAACCCGAGGTAACTGAATGGCAGAGCGAGCAGCGGGTATGTGTGAGCACAGAGTTGTGGGCACATTTACTACACTTAGTACTCGAGCGGCGCGTGTCCGCTTTAAGAGAGAGCGCTCTGAGCGCGTTACCATGGGGACCGTGTTTGTGTGAAGCAGTGAGCACATGAGAGTGGGCACATTTTCTACACTTATCTTCGGCTAGAGCTGGAATGTTAGTGAGCTTTAGAGGATCTGCAACCCGGGGTAACTGAGTGGCAGAGCGAGCAACGGGTAGGTTGAGCGCATTACCATGGGAACCATGTTGTGTGAAGCAGTGAACACATGGGAGTGGGCACATTTTCTATACTTAATATCCCCTCGGCCTGAGCCGTTGCAACTCGAGCAGCGGGTAGGTGTGAGCACAGAGTTGTGGGCACATTTACTACACTTAATACTCGAGCGGCGAGTGTCCGCCTATGAGAGAGCGCTCTGAGCGCGTAACCATGGGGACCGTGTAAACCGCTTTAAGAGAGTGCGCTCTGTGGACGTTACCGGGGAGACCGTGTTTGTGTGTAGCAGTGAGCACGTGGGAGTGGGCACATTTTCTACACGTATAACACCATCGGTGTTATAGGAAACTGATAGAGCGAGAAGCTTTGATGGCTCATAAGTTTAGACGCTCATAAATACTCAAGCACCATCCTGCGAGATACGGGTTCGCTTTCTGTATGTGAGAAAGCTGGCCGCGAGCTCGGAAAAGCCAGCAGAAAAAATATATTTATCTGCCGCCAGAGCAGGATTCGAACACGGGACTCCCGTGTGGAAGTCCAATGCTCTGCCACTGAGCCACAGAAGCACACATAAACTTTTAGTTAGTGCGAGCATATGACCGAGCGATGTTTCGTTTCGGCGTTTGTTTGCAGACGCGCGCGTGTAATAAAACAGGCTCGTTACTGCAGTATAGTATTTCCAGCCGCCTGAACTTGGAGGGGACTGAGAATATATGAGGACGAAAACACTCTCTCTTCCTCTTTTCGCCGGTGCTCGTGACGTCCGCTCTGATGTCCCTTGAGAACGGCGCAGTTGCGCGGCTCGACCAAGGGAGAGAGAGCGGGAAGATGTCATCATGTGCTATGACATCGTATGTTTGCAGGCGTGCGTGTATTAAAACAGGCTCGTTTACTGCAATATTGATATTTCTAGTCGCCTGAGCTTAGGAGGGGACTGAGAAATGTGTGAGAAACGGAGGTGGCCGGAGAGTGACGCGCGCGACCGAGACGCGGGGTAGCTTTCTTATAACGTAAAGGAAGCCAGCCCGTGACCGTCTACTCCTGACATCCCTTGTGAGCGGCGCGTTTGCGCGGCTCGAACAGAGGGGGAGAGCGCAGGGAGGGGCGTGCGTCGTCCGGGGGGTAGCTTTCTTGTAACGTAAAGGAAGCTATAGCCCGAGACCGTCCGTTTCTGACATCCCTTGTGAGCGGCGCCGTTTGCGCGGCTTGACAGAGGGGAGAAAGCAGCTGTCTAAGAAAACAGTGCTGTCTGCTTCATCCCCTGAGGCGACGGCAGTGCGGGCGAAGCCGGCCGCTGCGCGTCGGGAGGTGGGGGGGAGAAGGAAATAGCGAGGCTCGCGGGAGGGGCTCCGGCGAGCGCTCAGCTGTCATAGAAGCCCAGGCAGAGAGCGCACACCACGTGGCGGTCTCCGTCGCTGAGCGCGGCTCTGCACGAGCCACAGGATGAGCGAGGCATTTGAAACAACGCCTCGCGCTCTTTTAGATGCAAGTGTGTCGCGGCGGACACACAAAACACACAACACAGAGCAAGAAAAGGATATATATGCCGGATGGCGCAGCAGGCAGGGAAGGCTGAAGGCGGCGAGCGGCCGGCGTCCTCAGGCTGAAATCCTCGGCGTGCTGGTCGCTTGATTCGACGGCGGCTTCCTCGGAGATCAGCGATGCGAAGAGCTTCGCTGAAGAGACAGAAATCAGCGAAGCAGCCTCTGTACCTTGCTTATATACGCTAAGCCACACCCCTAATGACGGGCTGTGACGCATTAAGCGCGCCAAGCGCGCTCATTGGACGTGACGTCACGCGCAAGGCTCAGCCATAGGCTGCTGCAGTTGCCGCAGAGCAGCCAATGGGCACGCGACTCGCCTGCCCTAGGTCTGCAGGCTGCCGCACTGCGTTGACAAGGTTTAAAAAATTAAGGATAATTTTTGGCTTCAGTATCTCGAGAAAGGAGACTTTCCCGCAGCGTAAGCTAGCTTACGCAATACGAGAGAACCTCTCGTAAGAGAACTGTTCCTGCAGGGTAGTTACCAGGTAAGTGTAAGGTAAATTATTTGATAAACCCTCTATAAATGGGTGTAGCAATGAACAACAACTATGTAAGACAAGGTAATTTATTGGAAACTACCGTCTTAATTTCAAGATAGTAATAAATAAACATGGACTGTTACCAACATAACCCTAGGATAACTACAAACCTAACTTGAATTGATGAGTAATACTGGAGGTGTTTCTAAAAATAGTCTGCCTACATTCTGAGGAAGTACACAATTAAATCGGAGTTATTACCAACCTAAACAGGTAACAAGTACACAGGACTTTGTTGAGTTGATATTTAACAGTGGTGTTTTTTTCCCTGGTAGTTTCTCTGTAATTGCATACTAATCACCTTAAGTAATTACACACTAAAATACTATAATTTACCATATGCTTACCAGGTAAATACCTAGTAATTAGTTTGTAGTTTCTCTGCATTTACATACTTGTTACCTGTGGTAATTACCAATAACCAACTATAACTTACCATGTATTTACCATGTAAATACCTAGTAATTAGGGGATAATTTATTTTTAATTCTTACTGTATGTTTGAAATGGTTGATATAAAAACTTTTAGATTGTTAGATTTATTTAGATATACAGAAAAATAAATGTACATAAAATTAATATGTAATATAGTAATATAGTGTAATATAGAATAATTTTCTTCTAAATATTCTTCTAAATAGAGTTATTTTTTCTAATTGTCTAATGAGTTTATTGAATGACTTTTATGAGGTAAATGAAACATTGCTCAAGCTTTCTTAGTTTGAGTGATTACATGAGACATTAGTTTTTCATGATACTTTAAAGGGACAATAAGTAGCTTTTTAGTTATTTTATTATCTAAAATCAATATTTTTATTCATAAATATGCCCTCAATGGTGTACAAATACCTATGCCAATGATCAGACTAATCCTCGTAAACGAAGAATTTATTATCTTTATATACATGGGACGGGTAGGTCCACGGAGGCTTCCATGTAGTTCCGCCATCTTGAAAAACTATAATAGCAGAGAGAGACAAAAAGTACTAGGCCAACGCGTTTCCACAACGCGTTTCGTTCAGAGCCAGCGTCACGTGACTGAAGCCAGCAGAAGCGGAGGAGCAGAGCAGTTGAGAGGCGCTTGTCACTGCCGCGGCAAGTTTAAAAGGATGCACTGCACGGTTATTTATACACCGTTCATTCATACATATGCTGAGTCACAGGATGAGTCCTCGTCGTCGAAAAAGTGCAAAATAGACCGTAAAAGGAAACGTGACCGGAGATTACAAAAACAAGGGTTAATGTCGGGATAGCTAATGCAGGAGAAAGCTTTCAAAAGAGACCCTGAAGTTGCCTGCTTTCTTCTCGACAGGTAAGTCAATGTTACGGTCGTAATTACAAGCTTTTTTTTTTCATTGCTTGGTTGTGTACTTTATTATATAGACAGTAGAACATTTATAGTTACAAGTTAAACAGGCTCTTTGATGAATAGCAGCTATTGAGTAAAGTAACGTTAGAGAAGGCACGGATGATGATGATATCTAACAATGCACGTACTTCAAAAATATAACGAATAAAGGCGGCATTACTACTAACTACCATAGTTAATGTTTTTCACAGTCAGTAATTTATACTGTAACATTCTTTTTTTCGTTGATTCAAGTTTCAGTTTGTTTTAAATAACAAACCTGTTCACCCGAAGGAAAACTCAAAGTGCTATTATAAGACATCCTGTCATAGCTTTTTGGTACATAACGTCTACCGTAGATGCAACGCGCATTTGAAAAAGTGAGGCGCTGGAGAGCATTATTCGTTTGAATGCAAAATACAATTTCATCACTAGATGGGGGAAATTCCTACTTAGTGTCCCTTTAAATAGAAATGAGTAAACAGGAATAAATGGTATTCAGTTAAAGGGATACTTCAGGATTTAGCATTAAGCTTTGTATTAGTAGAAAACCTGTAGTAGCCTATTTTCGATTTACCGTGCTTTCCACCCTCATATCCCCCTGAGACGTGAGATTTATGAATTTTTTGTCTGGAAAAAATCCTCAGATGATGATTTTTGCGTCATCTGAGGATTTTTTGGCCAGAGGCTAAAGACTACAGCCAGTAGTAGGGGCTGTCCCGCATGTTTTCAACCCACCCATAGGGGGTGGGATCTCACTCACAGAATGTACACATAGTGTCAGCCATCTTTTTTTGGAAGCTAAGCTAGCAGGCTCTTGTTCTGTGGAGAAAGCTGAGTAGTAGGAGAAAGCTGAGTAGTAGGGGTTACCATCCTCTTTTTCCCGGACATGTCCGGCCGTCGAGATCGTCCAAAATGTCCGGGATTCGGCTTTTGCTTTCTGCAGTCGCCATTCATTGTTTACATGCACACCTTTTGTTTCAATCTAACTGAATTCATTCCGATTGGTGAATCTGAATGTAGTGTTTACATGAACGCTAAACAAGTGATCGGTTGATGTGCGTTTTAACATTGCTAAGAAAATTCCCGGTCCTCCGTGAGAGATACGAGACCAGTGTGTCTCAGTAATCACGCCACCGGCCTCTCATCGTTCTCCCGCGCCCCTCAGTCTCGTCTTGCTCGCCACAGTAAACATAATGAATGGCGACTGTAGAACGCAAAAGCCGAATCCCGGACATTTTGGGCAATCTTGAAATACCGGTTAGACTCTTCACGGAGACTCACTAGTAGCCTAGCCTTGTTGTTTTAAACTGCGCTCTCTTACTGGTAGGCGTGGCTTGGGAGTGGCCTCCTAGGGCAGCGAAGCAAGTGCATTCTGGGAGTTGTTGTCTTTCATCCACATAAGCCAAAAATACATTTTCTGGCTTTTCTCAGTCTAGAAAGCTCCAAATTCAAAAATAATTTCACATTTCTTCTACATAGATGACCCATTTTAAATACACATTCATCTTTCCAGAGGTGAAGTATCCCTTTAAGAACCGCTTGAACTGAGGAGCTACAATGAGAAGGAGGAGCTACAACACGCGGCATTAAAAATGTCAAAATGGTATTTATTGTTTAAATTTGATAATAAAATAGACAGAATTTGAAATATAAAACTTTATGACAAAGCACAAAGCATATTGCAATTTATTGGACAGAAGGTGCACTACAATTAATGGAGATCAGTGTTGCACTTTTACCAAATAATACTGTGCAGGGAGGAAAGCATAGCCTTTCGTTGGAAGGAATACGCTGCGGAAGCCACATCCTGCTCGTAGGGAGGCAACATGTGGAGAATAACACATATGGACTGAGAGAATTACCGGGCAGTAAAACATATGGAATGTCACTGAGGTGGCTCCAGCCGAAAACAGGGGGGAGACACAAGCAGGCTCTGCCGGAAGGAGCCGTACCGTGGAAGAAAACATATATGGGATCGCTGTAGGGATCGCAACATATGGACCCAGCCTAGCACAAGTTCCACCAGTGCATACGAATGGTTGGCCTAGCCAAGTCCAACGTCGAAGGGGTGTGGAGGAACTCAACAGGGTTTGGCTAAAGGGGAACTCATATGGAGCAATGGTGCATGTATCCAGTCCATAGGATGGGAATGGCGCAGCAAGCCAACACTACAAACCGGGCTAACAGTGAAGCTGGCTTCATGTGAAGAGAGCCCACGGAAAGCAACCGGCTCGACACACAGGCTATTGTCTTAGCGCATGTGCTGGTGTCGCCCAGCCCGCAGCTCTAAAAGATCTGTCAGCGAGGCACATTGCCCAGTGTCAATGCCCAGGAAGGAACTACAGTCTCTCTTTCGAGGAGCTCACTACCCAGGTGGGCACGGTGCACCTTGGCAAAACACACCAAGATGATGGCAACCACTATGCAGTGGGCCAACCTCTGCATGAAAACAGCCTTCCCTTCTGCTGTTTTCCGTAACAGACAAGAGCTGGAGAGGTCCTGAGGCTTTGCATTCTGTCCTGAATAACCGCAAGGCGGAAGGAACAGAGAAAAGCCAGGGCTTGGTCTGCCTCCTCCGGGGCAGCGCTTGCAGGCTCACCACCTGGTCCCGTCTTAAGGGAGAGGTAGGAACCTTGGGCATGTATCCAGACCGGGGTCTCAGATATTGTGAGAGTTGGCCGGCCCGAATTCCAGGCATTCGTTTGGACCGAAAATGTGTGCAGGTCCCCTACCTTCTTGATAGAGTCAAGCAAACAGGAGAACTGTTCCTTTAAAAACAGTATTTTTAACTCAGCTGCCTCCAGTGACTCAAGGGGAGGTCTCTGAGTGCAGTAGCACCAAAGATAAGTCCCGAGAAGGTATAGGCGGATTTTTCAGTCTCCTTGCTCGCCTCAGGAACCCGACGATCAAGTCGTATTTCCCTAAGGATTAGATCCACTGCATCATGATGTTTCCATGATGTCTCCATCTTCAACAGACCAGCGCAGGAGGACCAAGGGTACCACAGGCGTTCTCAGAGTGAGGCAGCGAGGTAGAGAACAGGGACCAAGCTCTGAAGGCCCAAAGGTGGCCCGAAGCGGGGTCTGAGTGTGTAGTGCAGCTCTTACCTGTATATATATATATATATACAGCACTACAGCACATATATATTTTATTTCTTTTATATATTTTTTTTTTTACAAACACGTGATACAACTATTGTGACCGTTCATTTGTCAAGTCAAGTCATCTTCATTTATATAGCGCTTTTAACAATGTAGATTGTTCCAAAGCGGCTTTACAGAGATACAAGGATAGTTTAAAGTAACAGAGATTGTTTTGGCTTTATAGCAGTTCTTGAATAAAGTTATTTTCCAGCAAAAGTTAATTTGATTGATTCACTTTCGTCGCAACGATCATTAGTTATTAACTTACGGGCCGCTAACACGACACCGTTTTAACGGGAAACTCGACACAGACTTTAAACGCGAAACCTGTGAGAATGCTGATGGCGTGCACATGCGTATTATGAGTTCAGTCTATTGGTATGCACGTTTGAATATATGTGCGCAGGTTTGTAATTCCCTACAAACCAAGCCTTAAAAAAACTACTTGTCTGCCCTTAACATTTTTGATACAGAATTTTATCACTTCGGGGTAGATACGCGAACCAAATTTTCCCGACAACGCTTTATCTGTAGAGTGGTAAAGGGATCCTCCATAAGGAGAAACTAGTTGGCACTTAAGCACCCCGCTATGACATCGGGTCCAGGCGCAGGTCCTTCATCAGATCTGGATACGGATCCGGCAGGCTGCGAGAAAACCTCGGGATAAACAAAAACACTAAAATTAGCGTAGATGCCATTCTTCTTATGATGTAACGAGTACATCAGGATTTATGGGAAGTGTTCCCGGTTCTGGCTGACCTGATCTATGCAGCCTAACATTGAATTATAGAAGTCTATAATGTGTTATGTGTATGCTAGGTCAAAGAGATGTATTTTTAGTCTAGCTTTGAGGGGACAGGGAACGATTGCATCCAGAAACGCACGGGTGGAATGGCATCTTGAAAAAGACGCAAATGCACTTTTCTCACTGTTGCTCTTTCAGGAAATGGGACCCATCACCAGTGCCGGAGCACACGGGAATGACCGCGGCAACACTGAACAGTGAACTGAAACAGTGAACACTTTTCCGCCCTCTAACCAGTCGTCAACAAACACAGAAATTTGATGCTGTTAAAACAGCAGTTGAGAGCTCAAAGCTCCCGATCACCGCTGCACTCGCGCTGTAGAACCATCAGCACTGGGAGAGTCTTCCTATAAGATCCCCGACACACTCGCTCGTTGTAAACAACAGCACTCTTCAGAGACATCGACACCGATCAGCGTGCGTCAGTGGTGCATGCATCCGCTTCCGTGTTTATACCCGCGCTGCGGGGCGGAGCGCAAGATGCATTTCATGCACGCCAATGTGCATTGGCTTGTTTTAACAATACTCAAAGATGACAGGTTCCCAATCAATCAACACGTCGAGTACTCGGGTCACCGAGTGTTGAGGCACATGGTGCGTAAAAGTTGCCAATGCTCTGCTGATTCCATAGCTAAAGAGTTCTAAATTTTCACTGGCATTAATATCTAATATCTGTCTAATACTAATCGTAAATTCTCTAAGATCATTATTCACGTCGGCACTAATGATGTCCGACTCCGCCAGTCGGAGATCACCAAAATTAATATTAAAGAGGTGTGTGAACTCGCAAGTACGATGTCAAGCACTGTAATTTGCTCTGGTCCCCTTCCTGTTCGCAGGAGTGATGAGATAGTTAGTAGATTGTGTTCACTCAATGGCTGGCTGTCGAGATGGTGTCCGCTTAATAATATAGAATTCATAGACAATTGGAAAAGTTTTTGGGGCAAACCTGACCTGTTGAAAAGAGATGGTATTCATCTGTCCTGGGATGGTGCTGCTCTTCTCTCTAGTAATTTGGCTCATAGTCTTAGAGATAAAAAATGACAAATTGGGCACCAGGTCAGGAAGCAGACAGAGTTAGAAGATGGTTGAAGAGTTACAGTGACATGAATACAGCTTGGTTGGCTGTGTCGTCGACGACACATCCGGTTTTAAAGGGTTAACCGACCGTCTGCTAGCGGCCTCGCGTCACCAAGGTCAGATAAATCCCATCACATAGAGCCTCTTTCACCAAGTTATCATCATATAGAGACTGTGGGCCCTATTTTAACGATCTGAAACGCAAGTGTCAAAGCGCAAAGCGCAAGTAACTTTGTGGGCGGGTCTTGGCGCTGTTGCTATTTTCCCGGCGGGATAAATGACTCTTGCGCCGGGCGCAAATCTAAAAGGGGTTGGTCTGAAGTAGCTTCATTATTCATAGGTGTGGTTTGGGCGTAACGTGAAATAAACCAATCAGAGCATCATCTCACATTCCCTTTAAGAGCAGACGCACTTTTTCCTTGGCGTATTGCTATTATAACGGCGGATTTGCCAGGCGCGCGTCAAGAGCGGTTCACAGCCGAGGAGAGCAACGCTCTCTTCACGGCCGTAAAAGAGAGAGAAGTGACATTGGGGATGGGAGAAACACACCCAAATTAGCTTCGGCTAAACAGGCATATAATAATGTGGGTAAATGTGTAAGCTAGATGTATGCTTTTATAATAAATTATTATATTTATAATAAATTATCTATCTATCTATCTATCTATCTATCTATCTATCTATCTATCTATCTATCTATCGTTTGTAATAATATGATTTGCAAAAATGAAAACTGCTGCTTCTGTGTAGATTAGAGAATCACAGTGTATGAGCGTTTGTGCACTCTATACATTATGGTCAAGCATGCGCCCTTAAAATAGCATAATGAACAACGCGCAACGCGCCACTGACTTTAGACTAGGTTTTTTCTGGCCAGTGGCGCAATTGTTTTATGGAACAGTAAAATAGCACCAGGGAACGTTTGCGCCAAAACACGCCTCCTTTTTTGCGCTGAACCGCCCAGAGAGCGCAAGTTCATTCCCTAGTTTAGCGACGTGCTTCTGTGGAGGGAAAAGCGCGCTTTGCGCGGGTGCAAAATAGGAATGAAACATGCGTCGGTGTACAAAGTCAATTGCGCTGGGTGCAAGATAGGGCCCTGTGTCTGTTCCCCGAATTTGGAAATCCAAAAAACGTCCAAACCCATCTAAGGTTAAAAATGTAATTGATGTTCAACAAATAAAAAACAGATATTATACAGATGAGCAAATGCTAAAGCTTGGGTTGCTGAATATTCGATCCCTTTCTCCAAAAGCACTCATTGTTAATGATATGATTTCAGATAATAACCTAGATGTGCTGTGTTTGACAGAAACCTGGCTAAAACCAAACGATTACATTACTTTAAATGAGACCACCCCGCAAGATTACTGTTATAAACATGAACCTCATCTGAAAGGCAAAGGGGGAGATGTTGCTGTAATTTATAGTAATATTTTCAAAACCACTATGAAATCAAGTTTTAAATATACTTCTTTTGAAGTGTTGGTGCTTAATGTAGCCAGAAAAATGGAGCACAACTGGAAGAAAACAAAACTAGAGGGTATTTCGGATTTCATGGAAAGAGAGCTCGATCACATACAGAGAGGCTTTAAAAGCTGCTAGATATGAAAGCTTTAGCATAAGTTCTGCCGGAAAGACTCAATTACTTCGTCACCTATTGCCTTCACTTCTATCCAATCATATTCTTATGCTCACTGTATAAAGCTCGGTACTTACACATGTTTGAGATCGCAGATACTGAAGCGACGATTACGTCTCGCTCACCTGCTAAACCGCCATGTCCACTGACACGCCTGTCGTCTGTGATTACTCAGAAACTGACGACAAATTCGTCCCGCCTTCTCCTCTTCCAAAACGACGCAGCTCGCGCATTCAATGCCGCAGCTCGCCATGGGCAAGCTGGCCTTCGGAGGACATAATCATAGCTGTGGAGGCTGCCGGTATTCCCATCAGCCGAGGTTTATCCAGAGAGGATTTACTGCACTTGGCCTTCAATACTCTGGGCAATCCACCGGAACCTGCCCCTCACAGCCCAGCAACCGCTCCCGCTCCTGGCCAGACGAAACAAGCCGGCAGGAAGAGAACCGCTAAATCCTCGTCGCCACACCCAGCAAAAAGATCTACGCAGCATTCTCAAGCTTCTACTTCGCTGGATTCATCCGAGCCCGCCGGAGTTAACTCCCAAATTCTCCAAGCCGTCCAAAGCCTCTCTCAAACCGTCAAGACCTTGGAATCAAAGATGTCGAAGTTTGAACACTCACTCAATAACTCCAATAGCTCGGTCCCAGCTATTAACGTTTCTGCAACCTCCCAGCTTCCTCCCCCAGTCATCGGATTAAGCGATACATCGAACGTGCCTTCTACTTCAGCCCTGCCAACTTTTCTCCAGCCGAGAGAGTCAACATTTCAGGACGCCTCTGCCACACCTGAAACTTCCTCCTTTAACCTTTCTTCAGCAGTCCCAGCTCAGTCTTTCGGTAGGCGTTTCGTCTCCCGAGCTGCAGCTACAGTGTCCCCTCTTATTAGAGCGAACATTGTCCAAGGTAAGGACATTAACTTGGCTTCCCTTGCCTGCCGTTGACAGAAAAATGGTAGACTGTGGTGACGTGGCAGTACTTCTCAAAACTTCCGATCCCAGATTAAACCGGAATCTTTCATTCGGCGAATTCGTCATCGCATTCAGCCTTTACAGAGACATATTGTGCCAGGTTTTTCCTGATCGGAGGGAAGAGTTAGATCTGTATCTAGCTTTATCTCGCGTCTGAACGCGTTGTTGTCTTTGGAGCTCCATCGATTTGATTTATAAATCTTGATTTTATTCTTTAAACTTACAACAAACATTTTCTACTTTACCTCACTGAGAAGCACTACTGCTCAACCCTCATAGTTACAACGCGGACTGTTGAGCAGACGCGTCTCAAGCCTATTAGTGATCCAATGCTGGATACTTCTATAGGTTAAGTCCGTGGATCACGGCTGAACGCGTCTTCTCAACACTCACTTACAAACATTTTTCGCCTGTCGTGCGTCTACTCTACACTCGTACCACTAAAAAGACGGATTATATCTAAGACTTCAATCATAAATTACAACGCGGACTGTTGAGCAGACTCGTCTCAAGCCTATTAGTGATCCAACGCTGGATACTCCTATAGGTTACGTCCGTGGATCACGGCTGAACGCGTCTTCTCAACACTCACTTACAAACATTTTTCGCCTATCGTGCGTCTACTCTACACCCGTACCACTAAAAAGACGGATTATATCTAAGACTTCAGTCATAAATTAGTATTAATATTGATAGCATCACTGGTAGCTTCGTTGCTAACTTACTGTCCATCTGTTAAAATGGCGAATATATCAGATGTAAGTAGTCTACCTTTTGGTGCAGGTGAGGACACATTTGAGCTGCACGCACTGCAGTCTGAGCTGGAAGCTGTTGAGAAACAGATCCACGACCTTTTATTGAGACAAGCCGAGCTGATAGACCGGCGGTTAGCTCTTGAAACATCACGCGCCGATGCACACAAATCAGAGATTAACGTTACTAACCCGCTGACTCCAACTTCGTCTACTCCGTGCGTTTCTCAACATCGGTCCCGAGCGCCGAGGTCGCGATCAGCCATGGTCTCGTTCACTCCGGCTCCAACACGCCACCACGAAGCCTGGGTGGTTCCGCAGCGGAAGACGCGAGTCAGGTCTAGACCAAGACTCTCTCCGACCCTCCCGGTTTTCGAGTTATCCACACAAAACCGCTTCTCCCCTCTTCGCGAAACAGAACGCGATGCTGTGAATGTGATCATCGGCGATTCCATCATTCGGCACGTACGCGCAACGTTAGGTAAAAGTAAGGTGCACAGTCACTGCTTTCCTGGTGCTCGTGTTTCTGAAATCGCTACTCGCGTGCCCGAGATTCTGAACGGTGACGAGCGCGTCGGAACTGTTGTCCTGCACGCGGGAGTGAACGACATCAGGATGCGCCAGACGGAGATTCTGAAGAAAGACTTCAGGAATCTGATCGATACGGTACGCAGCACATCGCCTGAAACAACGATCATAGTGTCAGGACCGCTTCCCACGTACCGACTAGGACATGAAAAGTTTAGCAGATTATTTGCGCTAAATGAATGGTTAATGCCATGGTGCAATGAGCAGAAACTGCTCTTTGTAAATAATTGGAATCTGTTTTGGGAGCGTCCTAGGCTTTTCCGTGCCGATGGCTTACACCCAAGCAGATTCGGAGCAGATCTTCTGTCGGATAACATCTCCAAAATGTTAAATACCTTTTGACTAGTAACCAAAAGTCCAAATCATAGTCTCTGCTGCACCAATTTAACTGATATAAATACTAGTGTAGAATATTGCATAGAAACCGTGTCTATTCCTCGTTTAGTGAGATCAAATAATAAATCTACTGCAGGATCTAGGAAAAATCTAATTGTTATTAAAACAGAAAATGTTGCTATTAGTAAACAAAAACAATTTCTAAAGCTAGGTCTTCTAAACATTAGATCACTCACACCTAAGGCAGTTATTGTAAATGAAATAGTCACAGATTATAGCTTCGATGTAATTTGCCTTACTGAAACCTGGCTTAAACCAAATGATTATTTCGGTTTAAATGAGTCTACTCCAGCAGGATACTCCTATAAGCATGAGCCCCGTCTGATTGGTCGTGGCGGTGGTGTTGCGACAATCTATAGAGATATTCTCAATGTTACTCAGAAAGCGGGTTATAAGTTTATTTCGTTTGAAGTACTTGTACTAAATGTTACGCTCTTAGATGTTAGAAAAACATCCCTATTATCTCTAGCCTTGGCTACCGTATATAGACCGCCTGGGCCTTACGCTGATTTCCTAAAAGAGTTTGCAGATTTTCTCTCAGACCTATTAGTCAATGTCGATAAAGCATTAATTGTTGGAGATTTTAACATACACGTAGATAATCCAAATGATGCGTTAGGGGCTGCGTTTACAGATTTATTAAATTCATTTGGGGTCAAGCAAAACGTCACCGGACCAACTCATCGTCTTAATCATACACTCGATTTAATTATATCACATGGAACCGATCCAACCGATATAGATATTATACCGCAAAGTGATGAAGTCACTGACCATTACATGGTAACTTGCATATTACGTACTGCTGTAATATGTCATGCGGCGCCGCGTTATCAACCAGGCAGAACAATCCTTCCATCCACCATAGATAATTTCTCAAATTGCTTATCTAATCTGTCTCAGCTGCTGCCTGAACCCAAACAAACAGATGAACTAGAAGAACTAACTAGCACTATGAGCACTATTCTCTCTAGAACATTGGATGTTGTTGCACCTATTAGATTAAAAAAGGTCAGAGAGAAAATTAAAGCACCGTGGTACAACAATACTACGCATGTTCTAAAGAGAGAAACCCGTATTTTAGAGCGTAAATGGAAACAAACTAATTTAGAGGTCTTTAGAATCGCGTGGAAAGACAGTATGTCACGTTATAAAAAGGCCCTAAAAGCAGCCAGGGCTGAGCACCTCCGCAAACTAATAGAAAATAACCAAAATAATCCAAGGTTTTTATTTAACACCGTGGCTAGACTAACAAATAAACAGACGTCACCCGAACAAAATATCCCGTTACAGTATAGTAGTAATGATTTTATGAAGTTCTTCACTGAGAAAATAGAAAGCATCAGAACCACAATTGTAAACGTTCAATCTTCAATTGCGCCTTATAACTCAGCCTCAATTAACACCCCGCAAGAACAATTACAGTGCTTTACAACTATAGAACAAAGAGAGTTAAATAAACTTATCACTTCATCTAAAACTACAACATGTTTATTAGATCCTATACCAACTAAGCTACTGAAAGAAGTGTTACCTGTAGTGGAAGAGCCTCTCCTCAATATTATTAACTCGTCTTTATCTTTAGGTCATGTTCCAAGAACATTTAAACTGGCAGTTATAAAACCTCTCATTAAGAAACCACAATTAGATCATAATAACCTAGCAAATTATAGACCCATTTCAAATCTTCCATTTATGTCTAAAATATTAGAAAAAGTGGTGTCCGCTCAATTGTGTTCTTTCTTGCAAGAAAATGATATCTATGAAAAGTTTCAGTCAGGATTCAGGCCGCATCATAGCACTGAAACTGCGCTCGTTAAAATCACAAATGATTTACTTTTAGCTTCTGACCAAGGCTGTATCTCAATACTAGTTTTACTTTATCTTAGTGCTGCGTTCGATACTATAGATCACACAATACTCTTAGATCGACTACAAAATTATACTGGTGTTCAAGGACAAGCATTAAGGTGGTTCAGATCATACTTATCTGACCGCTACCATTTTGTCTATTTAAATGGAGAAAAATCGATCATAACTCCAGTAAACTATGGAGTGCCGCAGGGATCTGTGTTAGGCCCTCTATTATTCTCAGTATATATGATGCCACTTGGAAATATTATAAGGAAACATGGAATTAGTTTCCATTGTTATGCTGATGACACTCAAATATATATTTCATCACGGCCGGATGAAAACGCTAAATTATCCAAATTGACAGAGTGTGTTAAAGATATAAAAGATTGGATGACGCGAAATTTTCTTTTATTAAATCCAGACAAAACAGAGGTACTACTTATCGGTTCAAAAAAACGCCCACAAAACCTCTCGCAATACAACTTTAATATAGTAGGATGTCCTGTTACTTTATCCTCTACAGTAAAAGACCTGGGTGTTATACTCGATTGCAACCTGTCTTTCAAAAATCATATTTCATATGTTACAAAAACCGCCTTTTTCCACCTTAGAAACATTGCTAAGCTACGTAATATGCTATCAGTTTCTGATGCAGAAAAGTTAGTTCATGCATTCATGACCTCGAGACTAGATTACTGTAATGCTTTATTAGCTGGTTGTCCTGCATCCTCAATAAACAAGCTACAGTTAGTCCAGAATGCCGCCGCTAGAGTGCTTACTAGATCAAGAAAATATGATCATATAACACCGATTTTATCATCACTGCATTGGTTACCTATAAAGTTCCGTATTAATTACAAGGTATTGCTACTTACTTATAAAGCCCTAAACGGCTTAGCTCCAGTCTATTTAACGAATCTTCTATCGCCCTATAATCCATCGCGCTCTTTAAGATCACTAAATTCAAGGCTTTTGGTCATACCTAGGATATCCAGAACCACCAAAGGAGGGAGAGCATTTTCACATTTAGCTCCAAAACTCTGGAATAGCCTTCCTGATAGTGTTCGTTGCTCAGACTCGCTCTCCCAGTTTAAAACTAGATTAAAGTCGCATCTCTTCAGCCAGGCATTCATATAATATTTTTAATCTTACAGTTCAAATTACAATCCGGCCTCTAGTTAATAAACGCCAGAGGAGAACTGGCCCCCGACTGAGCCTGGGTTCTCCCAAGGTTTTTTTTTCTCCATTGGGTCACCTGATGGAGTTTTAGGACACCATTAGGTCACTTGATGGAGTTTTTCGGTTCCTTGCCACTGTTGCCTTTGGCTTGCTCAGTTGGGGATATTCTGGGGATATCTAATTTGATTTTATCAATAAATTCCACTAGAAACAAACCTTGTTGTATTATTTTAATTTAATACTGTGAAGCTGCTTTGATACAATCTGTATTGTGAAAAGCGCTATACAAATATACTTGACTTGACTTGACTTGACTTTAATGGCTGACTTTAATCAAAGGTACGGGGGAACCTTATTTTACGAATATCACAAATTTTTCTCAGCCAAATCTGCTTCTTTCATCTCGCTCTACAACTCCAGACTAGACTGGTCCGTTACCGACACGGAATTGCTTGTTCGCCACTTCGGTGGTCAAAAAATGCTGGCATGTCCCATTTGTAGCGCTCATGGACATTCGGCCTCAGTCTGCCCGAAAGCATTCGCTAGTCAAGCGCCGGGTGCTGTCCAGGGTCCTGAAAATGTAAGGTTTCCACAAGAGAGCAGGAAACGCTACGCGCCAGTTACAAATGTTTTTCCTTGTGTTAATTTCAATGAATCTGTTTGTTCTTTTTCTCAATGCAAATTTGATCACATCTGCAGCTTTTGCAAGGATCCTCACCCGAAATCGGTCTGCCCTCGCCGGTAAAAACCTCTAATCAGAGGGAAAGGGAGAAATTCTGAAAAAGCACCCTTCAACCCCCATTAATATTTCTAATCTCTCTAACTACCTTTCTTCTCACCCTGACCCGACTTTTGTCGATTACCTAATCACAGGTTTGTCACAGGGGTTTCGGGTGGGTATCCTCTCCCATCTTACCACTTCTTTCATAGCCAAGAACTTACAGTCAGCTATAACTGAACCAGAAGTGGTATCTAATCTGCTAGAAAAAAGAGGTCAATAAAGGATACGTAATAGGCCCTTTCGCTTCCCCTCCTTTCTCGATCTTCCGGATCAATTCCATCGGCGTTGCAACACGGAAATACTCCGGTAAAAAACGTCTAATTTTCGACATGTCCTCTCCTCATTCTGCCTCCACAGCGAGCGTTAATGAATGTATACCTCTAACACCATTTTCCTTACATTACGCCTCAGTAGACAACGCTATCCACTTAATCAAGATTGCCGGTCAAGGAGCTTGGTTGGCTAAAGCTGACATTACCGACGCTTTTAAAACGATGCCAATACACCCTTCCGACTGGCCACTTTTCGGCGTCAAATGGAATTCAAAATTTTATTTTGCAGTATGGCTCACATTCGGTTGCAGAAGTAGCCCTCACAACTTTAATAGTCTCTCTGAAGCATTGTGTTGGATCCTGCTGAACGTCTGCTTGAACGTCTGATCCGTTTTACATCTACTTGATGATTTTCTGCTGATCGATTTTCCGTCTCAACAATCTTCAATTCTCAAATATACTCAAACAGATTTTCAGCGACGTCGGCGTTCCCCTCTCCGCTGAAAAAACCATGGGTCCCTCTACTTCGTTAGAATTCCTAGGAATTTCCCTCGACACAGTTTTAATGCAAGCTTCTCTTCCCTTCGAAAAGCTCGTAAGAATTAGATCTTTTCTTAAATCTTTTTCTTCTCTACAAACCGCCTCTAAGCACGACATGCTCTCGCTGCTCGGCCACCTTAATTTCGCTATGAGCATCATTCCTCAAGGCAGAGCTTTCATTTCACGATTGCTTACCTTGGCCCATTCTGTCGAAAAACTAAGCGACCAAATTCATCTAGACGAAGGGTGTCTGTCTGACTTAAATTTTTGGAAGCGCTTGTTAAGCGAATGGAACGGTATCTCTTTTTTCTACCACGACATATTCGAATCGTCGATCGAATTACAATTATTCACAGACGCTGCCCCTTCTTTCGGGTTCGGGGGCTTCTTCCAAAAAAAAAATGGCCAAACGATTTTCCTAAAACTCTATCTGGTTCAGTTTCATCCGCGCTCTACGAGATTTACCCCACAGCCGTCGCTAGCATGATCTGGGGCCATGCATGGTCTCGTAAACGCATCATGATGTTCTGCGACAACGAAGCCACAGTTGCCATCATTAACAAAGGCAGATCATCATGCCTTACAATCATGCCTTTCGTGAGACGGTTAATCTGGCAATCCGTTGTTTCTAATTTTATCATTAAAGCTGAACATATCCCTGGCCACTGCAATGTTATTGCTGACGCGCTCTCTCGATTTCGATTCCAGACTTTCAGACGGCTCTGCCCGTTAGCCAACCCGGACCCAGCACCCTGTCCTCCCCTAGCAGCAATAATATTAAATTAAACGATCTGCTTACATCTGTCACAGTGTCTGGTTTATGTTCTTTGGGTCACCACTAGATGTCCTCCTTCCTCACGGTGTCCAGCACACTCTTGAACTACATTCCCCATGATCCTTGTCTTTTCATTGCACTCAGCTGTCCCTTATCACTGATCATTGCACTCAGCCTGTTTCCCATTATCATTGTCATTCCCTGTGTATAAATACCCTGCCTGTTTAGTGTTTGTTACGGAGTCCTTGTTGTATTTCACGCCACTTCTGTGTCCGTTTCCTGCCTGTTCCTGTTTGTGTCTTGTTTTGGATTGCCTTATCGGATTTTGACCCATGCCTGGACTTGACCATTGCTTTTGGATTACCCTTAATAAATCTCATACTGCCATTGGATCTTCCTTTGTTTCATTAAGTGTGGATCGTGACAGAAGGACTCCGTCAAACAAGAACCAGCGGTATGAGTTCAAACTTCTCTTCCCCAGCCACCGAACTGGAGAGGAGAGAATTTTTTAAGGGAACCCGCCTAGTTATTTTTTGTGGGACCCGGGGTGGTCGCAGAGGAGGAGGTGGTCGAGTGGAGATCCAACAGCACTCTCCACCATGGCCCCCCTTCGACCCTGGGCTCGTGAGGGACGGACCGCAACCACCATCTCACCGTCGCGGACGGAGAAGAGGGAAAGGGAACACGTCTGCTGATCCAGAGACTGTTCATGTCACGTCAGCCGATCCAGAGACTGTTCACGTCACGTCTGCCGAGCCTGTGTCTTCGGACAAGATGGCCGACGCGGAGCTGGTGTCCCCTGAGGAGATGGCCACTGGAACATTGTTTGATTATTTTTCAACGCTACTTAAGATCCTAGAAACACCCAGGAATGTTCACGTCACGTCTGCCGAGCCTATGTCTCTGGACAAGATGGCCACCGCCGAGCCTGTGTCTCCGGACAAGATGGCCGCTGTCGAGCCTGTGTCTGTTCCTGAGCCGGAGCCAGTGTCTGTTCCTGAGCCGGAGCCAGTGTCTGTTCCTGAGCCGGAGCCAGTGTCTGTTCCTGAGCCGGAGCCAGTGTCTGTTCCTGAGCCGGAGCCAGTGTCTGTTCCTGAGCCGGAGCCAGTGTCTGTTCCTGAGCCGGAGCCAGTGTCTGTTCCTGAGCCGGAGCCAGTGTCTGTTCCTGAGTCTCTGCCTGTGCCTGTTCCTGAGTCTCTGCCTGTGCCTGTTCCTGAGTCTCTGCCTGTGCCTGTGTCTGTTCCTGTGTCTGTTCCTGAGCCGGTGGTGTCTGTTCCTGTGTCTGTTCCTGAGCCGGTGGTGTCTGTTCCTGAGCCTGAGCCGGCTGTTCCTGAGCCCTCAGTGACCGCGACACTGGCCATTATGGCCACAGCCATGTGGTGTGTGTGGGCTACGCACACACTTGGGCCGGTGGTGTCTGTTCCTGGGCCGGTGGTGTCTGTTCCTGAGCTGGTGGTGCCAGTTCCAGTTCCAGTGCCGGAGCCGGTGGTGCCAGTTCCAGTGCCTGAGCCGGTGGTGCCAGTTCCAGTGCCTGAGCCGGTGGTGCCAGTTCCAGTGCCTGAGCCGGTGGTGCCAGTTCCTGTTCCAGTGCCTGAGCCGGTGGTGCCAGTTCCAGTGCCTGAGCCGGGGGTGTCTGTTCCAGTTCCTGAGCCATGGCCGCCCGAGGGGTCGTCTCTGCCGTGGCCACCTGATGGACTGTCTGCTCTGCCCTGGCCGCCCGAGGGACTGTCTGCTCTGCCCTGGCCGCCCGAGGGACTGTCTGCTCTGCCCTGGCCGCCCGAGGGACTGTCTGCTCTGCCCTGGCCGCCCGAGGGACTGTCTGCTCTGCCCTGGCCGCCCGAGGGACTGTCTCCTCTGTCCTGGCCGCCCGAGGGACTGTCTCCTCTGCCCTGGCCGCCCGAGGGACTGTCTGCTCTGCCCTGGCCGCCCGAGGGACTGTCTGCTCTGCCCTGGCCGCCCGAGGGACTGTCTGCTCTGCCCTGGCCGCCCGAGGGACTGTCTGCTCTGCCCTGGCCGCCCGAGGGACTGTCTGCTCTGCCCTGGCCGCCCGAGGGACTGTCTGCTCTGCCCTGGCCGCCCGAGGGACTGTCTGCTCTGCCCTGGCCGCCCGATGGACTGACATTTCTGCCCTGGCCGTCTGCACAGCCTGCTCCGTCCAGGCCACCCGATGGACTGTCGTCTGCTTCACCCTGGCCGGCCGATGAACTGTCTGTGTCACCCTGGCCCCCTTTGAGTCTGTTACCCCCTGTTTCTGTTTCCCTTCATGGACCTGGCCCCCCGTCCCTCCCCCTGATCCTCCACCGTGCCACCTCCCTCCTGAACTCTTGTTTTGTTCCGTGTCCTGTCTTGGAGTGTCTGGGAGCCACTCCGTAGAGGGGGGGTTATGTCACAGTGTCTGGTTTATGTTCTTTGGGTCACCACTAGATGTCCTCCTTCCTCACGGTGTCCAGCACACTCTTGAACTACATTCCCCATGATCCTTGTCTTTTCATTGCACTCAGCTGTCCCTTATCACTGATCATTGCACTCAGCCTGTTTCCCATTATCATTGTCATTCCCTGTGTATAAATACCCTGCCTGTTTAGTGTTTGTTACGGAGTCCTTGTTGTATTTCACGCCACTTCTGTGTCCGTTTCCTGCCTGTTCCTGTTTGTGTCTTGTTTTGGATTGCCTTATCGGATTTTGACCCATGCCTGGACTTGACCATTGCTTTTGGATTACCCTTAATAAATCTCATACTGCCATTGGATCTTCCTTTGTTTCATTAAGTGTGGATCGTGACAACATCGGCTAGAAATTATATTTCTAAAGGTGTCGCTCCCTCAACTTTCAAAGCTTACACGTCCGCATGGTCAGCTTTTTCTATGTTCTGCTTCGCCTTCCAAATTCCAGTATTTCCCATTTTGATTTCGACCGTTTGTTCCTTTCTCGTCTTTAATTTCGAAAATAGAAACCAAAAAATCTCTTCCATCCGTCGACTCCTCGCTGGCATCCAATTCTATGCAAAAATCTATAATCCTAATTTTCCAAGTCTTTTCTCCGAAACTTCCATTCGTTTACTTCTTAAAGGCTTAGCTAAATCCTCTAGTAAACAAATCGATAAACATCTGCCCATTACTCTACCGTTGTTGCATCAATTCATCAGTTCCGTCCGCACCGGTCTCTTTTCCTTTTACATCAATATTCTGTTAGAAGCAGTGTTTCTAGCTGCTTTTTACGGTTTCATGCGTCCAGGCGAATTCTCCTCAGATACTAATAAATTCAATCCTACCTGTGGTATTTCCTTTTCTGATATTTGTTTCTCACCTAATTGCTTCACTCTAATTCTTAAACATTAAAAAAATTACGCTCAAGGCTCCGGCGTCACCTTATCTTTCCCCAAAATCAATAACAATTTTTGTCCAGTCACATCTATGGTTAAATTTCTTAAAATCCGCCCTAAAACTTCCAATTATGCCCCTCTATTTATCTTACCTAACGGTAGTGATGTATGTCTCGAGACCGGTCTTGGTCTCGAGACCGGTCTCGAGACCACTTTTACGTGGTCTCGGTCTTGTCACGGCCTTGACGGTCTTTGGTCTTGGTCTCGGACCTCTTGGTCTTGGTCTCGGACCTCTCGGTCTTGTCTAGGTCTCGCTGTCTCAGACCGACATAGTGGTCGGGGGATTTAGCAATACAATACTACAATATCCATGACGACACAACGTTCGATAATGCAATTATTATCCGCAACGGAACGGATTGAAGCGCGCGTCCGAGTGCTGACATTGCGGAGTGTGCGCGAGCCACACGAGAAAACATTTTATCCGCGCCACTGATCGCAGCGGCAACGAGCACTTTGATCACTTGGTTTAAAAAACACATATCAGTGACATGATGGGTTTTAACTTCATTCAGGAGTCATTCATTTTGGGTAACTGCTAACTGCACAACTAACGTTACACAACTGACAGATGACTTTGAGCGCACCGCCAACGGTGTGTGTGTTGTGTGTGTAACCATAGCGACAAAACGACCAACTTTCGGATCCCGCCTATAATTTCGTTTTTAAAAATGTAATTATGTATTTAAAAGTTGCAGAATGGGTTAATTTGGAGTCTGAGACTCCGAAATCGGCAGAGATAGGCAGGCATTTGCTTGGATGAATTTGTGTCTTTGATATCTCTCTCTGTGTGTGTGTGTGTGTGTGTGTGTGTGTGTGTGTGTGTGTGTGTGTGTGTGTGTGTGTTGTGTTGTTGTTGTTTGATTACAGTATTGGATTTAAGATGGTGTTAGACTAAATAAATGGTCTTTTAAATATCATCTGCATATCTCCGTTGTGTTGACTAAACATTAGGCCTAATCCAAGTTTATAATTGTGTATCTTTAATTTGATGTTATACAATTTAATCTAGACATTAAGTATAATTTCAATTGGTTACATATTTCTCATTCTTTAGACAGTTGTTGGAGGAGCAAGATGGTGTTGGAGGTGTTTGATGTTTTGTCAGATGAACCAGTCAGTACCAGTCATGTCAGTCCTCAACAGTACACAAAAGTTAAGGGAGTCTCAATCCTCTAATTGTGCAGTAACAGCCGTCATGCAATTGCTACACATAGTTGATCTCACCCAGTCTGCAAAAAACATTTACAATGAGCTCACAGTCACACACATGACATGGTTTGTCTCTGTATTGTTCTGCCTGTGTAGTTGAAGTAATACCATCTAGTATTGAATGTAAACTGTGGCTGAACCCTATGCTGCTGTTCTTGAATTCACAAGTTATTGCTTAGCTTCAACTAGTCTGTTTTTTCCCCCTCCTAGTGCAGCAGATTAGTAAAAAAATCACTATCCGGTCTCGACTTGGTCTCGGTCTTGGTCTCGACTTGGTCTTGGTCTCGACTTGGTCTGTCTTGGTCTTGGTCTTGGTCTTGTCTTGGTCTCGATACCCTCTGGTCTTGGTAGTGTCTTGGTCTCGGTTTAGGTGGTCTTGACTACAAGTCTACCTAACGGTGCACCTCTTTCAAAAGGCTGGTTCAGAACCCAGTTAAACTCTGTCGTCAAAAGCTGCAGTCTATCCCCCTCTCTCTATACCGGCCACTCATTCAGAATTGGGGCAGCTACTACAGCAGCTGAACGAGGAATCTCCACGTCGGCCATCAAGATCTTGGGCAGATGGTCTTCCTCGGCCTTCGAATCATATATAAGACCAGATTCTAAAACCATTCTTCAAGCCCAGCAAGCTCTACAGTAACCATAAGGTAAATACCTATGCAACTACTGGTGGTGGTGTATAATCTTATTTCCTTCATCCCGTTATTATTCTAGCCAGCACTCCTCAATGACTATCTAGTCATCTATTATGTGTGGCCTAGCGGCTCTGTTCAATGTGGCCTCGTCTTTATGTGGCTGTAGCAGCCGTTGTGCCTTCGTTACATGTTCGTCATTTAATTATTAAAAAAAAAAGCGACGGCTTATTCATGCGATATTCATGTTTTATGTGGTCTACTGTGACCGTGTAGCCTTATGTGGCTGTCCTGTGGTCTCGTGGCCATTAAGTATGGCAGGTTCTGTGTGGCCTAGTGGCTCTGTCTCGTTGGCCTCGTTCAGTGTGGCTTAGCAGCCTTGTGGCCCGGCGGGCCTCGTCTCTGTGTCGGTCTCATGGCCTCGTGGTACTATGTTGCCTTGTCCCATGTTCGGCCTTCATGGCTGCGGCCCTTATGGTCTTGTTCCGTGTGGCTTAGTGGCCGTTGTCTGTACGTCTCGTCTAAGTGTGGGATTATGGTTTAGGAAACATTCTATGTTCTGTGTGGTCTACTGTGACCGTGTAGTGTAATGTGGCCTTGTCTCGTGGTCTTGTGGCCTTCATGGCATGGTTAAATGTGGCCTAGTGGCCTTGTATTCAAGTATGTCTGTCTATGTGTGGCATTAGTGGCCTTGTGGCCACGTGGGCCTTGTGTACGTGTGGGGCTTGGCGCCTTGTGGCATATGTTTGCCTTGTCCTTAGGTTCAATGTGGCTTAGACGCCGTAGTCTTGCGTGGTTTGTCTATGTGTGGCACTAGTGGCTTGGTCTTGTCCTTAAAAGATGCTAATGGTGGCCAGTCATCCCCCGGGGCATAGGTTTTGTGTGGTCTTTAAGGCCCGTAGCATCTCGTTATTTAAAAAAAAAAAAAAAAAAAAAAAAAGCCTGTTTCATCTAGCCAAGTGACTTCGTTTCATGTGCAGTCCAGTCTTACCTTTGTCTCTTTGTGGCATTAGCGGCCGTTGTGGCTCATAGAGGCCTTGTCTCTGTGGTCTATCTTGGCCGTGTGGCTCATTAAGGCCTCGTCTCTGTGGTCTATAAAGGCCGTGTGGTCCAATGAGGCCAGAGTCTGTGTTGTTTTTGTACGGCCCTAGGCAGCCTGCTATATGTGGTCCAATGCGGCCGTTCTATTTTAGCCCAATGCGGCTCTGTCTGTGTGGTCTAATGAGGCCTGTTTTATTATTTTTGCCAAGGCGGCTGTCTGTGTGGTCCAATGAGGCCTTGTCTATGCAGGCCAAAAGCGGCACTGCTGGTCCAATGAGGCCTTGTCTCTGTGTTTTCCTAGGAGTGAACTGGCAACTAGTAAAAAAAAAAAAAAAAAAAAAAAAATTACAACGGTCATGCTAGGACTTAATTGTCTTTCTTTTCTATTAAGCTATAGGCACGCCATATCTTTTCACATCTTAATTCTACCATATAGTAACTTCCTTCTCTATTTTTCAGGAACCCCAGGGCTCTAGACCGGTGGGTATACTCAGTTACCAACTTTTGGGGGTTGGCGGGCCCCGTCCCGGTGTATTCATACTCCACCTACTTTTGGGGGTCGGCTGCGCCCCTGCCTTCGTCATCAGGCAGGAATTGCAGATCCGATACCCTCAGATTATGCACTACGGACGGGGCCTACGCCAAATGACTTTGTATATTGTCAGCTTGCTGAGCTGTCAATAAATGTACGATTTGTTGAAATAATTCTCCCGAGTCTTTCTGGTAGAACTGCTTATTTTTCAACCCTATTAGAAGAAAATAAACATAATCCTGGGTATTTATTTGAAACAGTTGCTAAACTAACGAAAAAGAAAACTTCAAACCCAGAAGTTTCCAAGCAGCACAGCAGTAATGACTTTATGAACTTTTAAGATTGATAATATCAGGGACAAAATTAGAACAATGCAACCATCTACTACAGTAGTGTATCAGGCAGTGCATTTTAGTCTCCCTGAGGAAAATTTTTACTCATTTATTGCTATAGGAGAGGAAGAATTTTGCAAACTCGTTAATTCATCTAAATTGACAACATGTATGTTAGACCCTATACCGACTAAGCTACTGAAAGAGATGCTCCCAGAGGTCATAGATCCTCTTTTTAATATCATTAATTCGTCTTTGTCTCTAGGATACGTACCAAAAACCTTTAAGTTGGCTATGATTAAACCGCTTGTTAAAAAACCGCAACTTGATCCTACAGAATTAGTCAATTACAGGCTGATCTCGAATCTGCCTTTTCTGTCAAAGATATTAGAAAAAGCAGTATCCTCACAACTGTGTTCCTTTCTTGAAAGAAATTATATCTGCGAGGATTTTCAGTCCGGATTTAGTCCGTACCATAGTACGGAGACAGCTCTCATTAGAGTCACAAATGAATCATCCGATCGTGGTTGTATCTCGCTATTAGTGTTACTTAATCTTAGTGCTGCATTTGACACCATTGACCACAACATTCTTTTAAATAGACTAGAATGTTGGCATTAGTGGAATTGTACTAGCATGGTTTAAATCATACTTATCTGACCGTTATCAGTTTGTAGCAGTAAATGAATAATAATTCGTTACATTTATATAGCGCTTTTTCTGAGACCTCAAAGCGCTTTACATAGATGGGGGAATCTCCTCAACCACCACCAATGTGCAGCATCCACTTGGATGATGCGACGGCAGCCATATTGCGCCAGAACGCCCACCACACACCAGCTTACTGGTGGAGAGGAGACAGTGATGAAGCCAATCAGTATATGGGGATGATTAGGAGGCCATGATGGACAGAGGCCAAGGGGCAAATTTGGCCAGGATGCCGGGGTTACACCCCTACTCTTTTACGAAGGACATCCTGGGATTTTTAATGACCACAGAGAGTCAGGACCTCGGTTTAACGTCTCATCCGAAGGACGGTGCTCTTTTTGCAGTATAGTGTCCCCATCACTACACTGGGGCGTTAGGACCCACACAGACCACAGGGTGAGCGCCCCCTGCTGGCCTCACTAACACCTCTTCCAGCAGCAACCTGGTTTTTCTCAGGAGGTCTCCCATCCAGGTACTGACCAGACTCAGCCCTGCTTAGCTTCAGTGGGCAACCAGTCTTGGGCTACAGGATGATACAGAGATGTCTTATCGATCACAAGTTCAGTATGGCGTACCACAAGGCTCAGTACTAGGACCGTTGCTGTTCACTCTGTACATGCTACCCTTAGGAGATATCATTAGGAAACATGGAATTAGCTTTTACTGTTATGCTGACGATACTCAGCTGTATATTTCTTCAAAACCTAACGAAACTTACAAATTCACAAAACTAACGGAATGCATAGCTGATATAAAAAAATTGGATGACTAGTAATTTCCTACTTCTAAATTCTGAAAAAACAGAGATTCTGATTATTGGACAAAAAACTTCCACACGTAATAATCTAGAATACTGTCTAACACTTGATGGCTGTCTTCATCGTCAGTTAGGAACCTGGTTGTGCTCTTTGATACCAATCTTTCATTTGAAAGTCACGTGTCTAGTATCTGTAAAACCGCATTTTTCCATCTTAAAAATATATCTAAATTATGCCATATGCTCTCATTGACAAATGCGGAACAATTAGTTCATGCGTTCATGACCTCAAGGCTAGATTATTGTAATGCTCTACTGGGTGGTTGCCCTGCACGCTTAATAAACAAACTACAGCTAGTTCAAAACGCAGCAGCTCGAGTTCTTACCAGAACCAGGAAGTATGACCATATTAGCCCGGTTCTGTCAACACTACATTGGCTGCCTATTAAACATCGCATACATTTTTAAATATTGCTGATTACTTACAAAGCACTAAATGGTTTAGCTCCGCAGTACTTAAGCGAGCTCTTAACGCATTATAGTCCTTCACGTCTATTGTGATCTCAAAATTCCGGCCTGTTAATAATACCTAGAATATCAAAATCGACTGCTGGCAGTAGATCCTTTTCCTATTTAGCACCAAAACTTTGGAACAGTCTTCCTACCATTGTCCGGGAAGCAGACACACTCTTGTCAGTTCAAAGCTAGATTAAAGACACATCTCTTTGACCTAGCATTCACATAATACATTATAGACTTCTATAATTCAATGTTAGGCTGCATAGATTAGGTCAGCCGGAACCGGGAACACTTCCCATAAATCCTGATGTACTCGTTACATCATAAGAAGAATGGCATCTACGCTAATTTTAGTGTCTTTGTTTATCCCGAAGTTTTCCCGCAGCCTGCCGGATCCAGGCCGTATCCAGATCTGACGAAGGATCTGACCTTCGCCTGGACCCCGATGACAACGCAGTGCTGAAGTGCCAACTAGTCTCTCCCTATGGAGGATCCCTTTACCACTCTACAGATAAAGTGTTGTCGGGAAATTCGTTTCGCGTACCTACCCTGAAGTGACAAAATAAAATAAAATAAAATTCTGTATCAAAATTTAAAAGAAAAGACCAGTACTTTGTTTAGGCTTGGTTTGTAGGGAATTACAAACCTGCGCACATATATTCAATAACTATAGAACCAATTCTTAATGCGCATGTGAACGTCATCAGCATTTATCACAGGTTCGCGTTTAAAGTCTGTGTAGAGAGAAGGTGTCGTCTTAGCGGCCCCTGATTTAATAACAAATGATCGTTGCGACGGAAGCGAATCAATCAAAACTAACTTTAGCTGGAAAATAACTATTAAAGAACCGCTATAAAGCCAAAACAATCTCTGTTACCTTAAATTATACGTTTATCTCTGTAAAGCTGCTTTGAAACAATCTACATTGTTAAAAGTGCTATATAAATGAAGATGACTGAGCGCCTTGTAGACCACCTTGTCGGGTGATGTACGCTACTGTCGCGGTATTGTCTAAGTGGACTAGTATGTGTTGGTTCTTGAGCAACGCACGGAAGCGGTGCAGAGCCAAACGTACTGCCAGCAACTCGAGGTAATTGACATGCCAAAGGTGCTGGGGTCCTGTCCAGGAGCTCGCGGCAGCATGTCCATTGCTGCAGGTCCAGGATTGGCCGTAACCCACCGGTTTTCTTGGGTATAATGAAGTAGGGGCTGTAGAAGCCGGACTTCATTTTGGCTGGAGGGACAGCCTCGATCGCACCCTCCGCCAGTAGATCTCCGTACGCATGACGGGGCATTGCCACCGACCATGGTGTAGCGGACTCCATGGAAGCGGGGAGGAAATTGTGCGAGCTGAATCGCATAGCTGAGACTGATGGTTCTCGCAACCCGGTGGGACACGTTGGGAAGCTCTAGCCAAGCTCCCAAGAACTGTACCAGCGGGGTCATGCGAACCACAGACGTACCCTCGATTAAGTTGCTAGGTGGAATGACCGGCCCAGACGTGGGAGGCATAGCGTCCTGGTGTGGGGGCACGGTCATTTGCCGCGTCCTGACAGAGGAGGCCAGGGAAGGACCAGCGTTCCACGGGGGCCTGCTCTGCCAGGGGTCTGGCGACAGAGAGGGACGGCAGAGCGTCGCACACTGCCATCCACGGCCTCTTGGGGCTCGGAGGAAGGGGCATCAGTTCTTAGAAAACAAAGCTGCTAGTAACAGAACACAGACTGACTAAATTACACTTTCATTAAAGCAGAATATCTCAAATGGAGATCGCTAAACTCCAGCTTACTCGTCTGTGTTTTCAGATCATCACTTCTGCAGTGTAGAGGGAGCGTGTGAGCATATTAAGTAAACCACCGGACAGAAAATGTATCCTGATGTATGTAACAGAAAAGCTCTGATTGGGGGGTTTAAAATCTGGCAACTGCAAGCATGATGGCTTGTAGAAGCTTTTTAAAAACAGAATGTAACGTTTTTATATTTTTATTCGACAAAAACAAAGAGAGGTTTTGGTTAAGTTTTTATTTGTTTTAAAATACATTTTAGTCTCGTCTTTTTCGTCAATGATCCCATGTTGATATAGTCACAGTTATCGTTTGATGATGTTGGTGTCGTCTCGTAATCGGCTGTGTCCCAACTCAAAGGCTTCTTGTCACCTAGCAACTGTGACAGCTGGGTTGATGAGTGACAGTAATGTTTGTACTAAAGTTATATTAAATAAAACAGGGTTCACAAACTGTCTAAATATGTTGACCATGGTCAATTTCTGTATATAGCCTAATAAAGAGTATAAACTATATATAATCGCAAAATAAGATATGTCAACATTTTAACACGTTTTTTTTCTTAATTTTTTACATTTGTATCATTAGATATTTGAGTAAGTTGAAACCCAAATACGTTTAAAAGTACAATTCATCAATTAAAAAAAAAAAAAATCCTGTCGTCACTGGCATGCAATGAATTCTGGGGTAGGCAAGGATGCGAAGGATCCATCTGTTCCTTCATTTCACAGAAAACAAAGGATGCATTTGGAGGCCGCATTTGAAGGAGCCTTTGAATTGGGACAGCCTTCGCCGTGCCATGATGACACAATCTGCCTTCGAATGAGCCCTTCGAAGAATGCATCCTCTGAATTGGGACGCAGCAAGCAGTCGTGAGTCGAATGAATTTCCATGCCTGATCAGAAGATGGCGCCCACAGCTGAATCATACATTCATTTTTCAAACCGCTGGTCCAATGTGGCTACAGCATAGTCATGCAGGTTTTTTGATTGATTATTAAATTGTTTAATATGCGGGAGGATCAGGAGGCTTTTGTTTAGGCACTGGAAGGTGGCAGCACTAGTGGCGTTTTAATAGGGATCACAATCAGTCGACACGTCGACTACGTCGAACGTGAGCGACTGAAAGGGAACGTCTCGGTTACGTATGTGTTAAACTGCAACATTTGTAAGAGCAAGCGAAGAACATTGAAAGAAGACCGAAGAGAAAAACAGCACAAGCTTCCAAAAAAATGTATTATGAGTAGAAAATGCAAGAGAGCATAAAGTACAGAGTAATAAAACCAAGGAAAACATAATTTTAAAGAAAACATGAACATAAGTTTAAGTTTTGTGCAAATTAGTTTTTAATGTGTTTAAAGTTTTTATTTATGCTTGTTATTTTTTGATTCACGCTTATTATATTTTGATCCGTGACCACGTCGTTTGCTATTCTGATCATTTTGCATTATTTTTTTCAGTTTGAGCGATATATTTTTTACATGTGTTTTTACATTTTTGCTCCATGGCCGCAATACATGTTTTGTTTTTTGTTTTCTAAGTGTTACAAGCAGTCTTGTTTTGATCACTTACCATACTCAAGCATCTTCTGAGTTAGTCTGACTTTAACTCCTGCATTGTTGCTTGTAGACACTGAGACCAGGTTCACAAGAACCAAAACACACCAAAGGAACATCATTTTCAATCTAGCCTATGAGAGACACACATATATATATAGATTAATATATATATAAATAAATATATATATATATATTTATAATTTACTACACAATATGATCTATGTCTTTTATCAATGTCTTTATTATATATACAGTTTGTTTAAGAACTAATGTACATTATGACATGCTTGTTAGTTGTTGGTCTGACCAGTTTAACTGGCTTTTCCCAAGTGAAAATAAACATCCTCTATCTTTTTAACACAGCTTCCCAAAGCTTGCTTTAACCAGTTCTCTAATCTCACTTAGTTCTCAAATGCACAATGTTCTGGATGACGAATGACACTCAAAGTAAAAAATTTGCACACGCTTTACTGAAATGTTTCTCTCAAGCCTTATGCTTGAAATAACTAGTTGTGTCCAAACTGTTTCACTGGTAGTGTACATGCAACTTAATTCATCTTTAAGTATTTACAATGTACAAATGAATAATAAAAAAAAAAAATAAAAGCACTCTGCTTTTGCTGGAGAATGAGGAAATGGTTGAGACAAGCAAGGTTTTGATTTATTATGTTGCCCTAAAAGAGACCTTTGTCTTGCAGTCAGATGAATTAAGCCACATGACTGTGAACAAGTTGATGTTATGCTTATATTGAATTAAGGCAAGCTATAATTAAATGCAGATAAGAGGAGTCACTTTGCTGGAATGTGTCATGTGACATGTGACTTGGGTTTATTTACTGCTGTAGAATTATTTTTTTTACTTATCTTTTACTAAATTTGACATTTTACAACTTTATTTTTATATCCAACTGTACAATATGAGTAACACAATATACAATATATTCACTAAATGAATATTACTAACACATATGGCCACTCTGTTACAAATCAAGAACAGTTGATATCAACAAATATTTACGCATGAACCATGATATTTCTCTTGTGTAGAACCATAAACACAAGCAAAATAATTTTAAATATAAATAACACAATCCATAGAAAACACTTAGCATTAGCATTAAATGTATACATACAGTACAGATTAGATCTGAACAGATCAGGGAAAAAACACATTTCACACATAAATTGAAAATATGTAGGCTGGTGTTGTTCAGATACATATTGATATATATGTATGTGCACTGTACCTTAAACTGTTGTGATGTGCTAAATGGCTGGTCTCTTCCTGTCCGGATGCATGAACGTTCTACTCCCTAGCTGGCAGCAGAACTGAGTGGAACTGAAAGAGAAACATTTCACCACTAATTCAAAGCAACAGGAAGACTGTCAAGTTCCCATAAACAGCAGCATGCTGTAGCGTTCATACCTGAGCAGACAAATTATTCAGCCATGAGAGGTTTTATTTAGAGATTGAGGTTTGTGAACTTTGGATTCTCTTATTTTCCCCAATGAATATTCATTTTCCCAATGAGTAAGAATCATAACGGTATCATTAAAGAAGGGTAATTCTAAGTAAAAGGCTATACTTTAGAATGTTGATGTCCATATTGTACAGTGCAAGATATTGCACTGGATGGTGATTTGTTGTTGATGTCAAAAGCTGTGTGTCCAACCAAATTATGATATTTTGACCACAAAAAAAAAAAAAAGAAATCTGTGACTAATATGTCTAATACATGTGGCACTGCCCAAGAATAGGACATACAGACATCCACTTTACCAAATTATTGTTACGTAGACACTTTTTTCATTTTATTAACTCCTCCTATGGAAAATTCTTAAAGGGTAACTAAACCCTAAAACAACTTTTTTTAGTTAATGATCTGTAATACTGGGGCTTTATTAATGCTGTTCATTGATTCAAGAGTATTTTGTTTGACATTTGGGTATAAAGTGTTTTAATTCTACAATATAGGCCTATGGTGTAAAAACGTCTGAGTGCACTCTTCACTCTTCAGGTTGAACAGTGGCTATTGCGGTTGAAATTTCCTATTGGAACTCCAGTTACAGATATCTACAACATAATTTCGCCTAGTCAAAACTTAATTTAAGATATCTGAAAAGGAACATGTAGATATCTTGAATTGAGGTGAATTAAAGATATCTTGAACTGGAGTTATGACTAGTCAGAATCAAATTGAAGATATCTCAAACTAGAATTACAGATATCTACAATTCAGTTGCAGATATCTGTAATTCACATAGTGGATATCTACAACTGAATTGTAGATATCTGTAATGATAAACCCCATACAAATGAATGGCAAAAGTGATGTCATTTGTCCTAGGAAGAATGTCTTTGTGGATATCTGAAATGACAATTATTGATAGGAAATATTATGGCAAGCCGTTTTAACATTTAATCATTTAAACCGACTAGTCTCTATTTTCATGCTACTAGTACTTATTTTTTAGATACTAGTATCTATTCCATTAAGTACTAGTACTTATTAATTAGCTAGTGCTTATTCTTTAGGTACTAGTGCCTATTATTTAGATACTAGTGCTTATTCTTTAGGTACTAGTACTTATTCAATAGATACTAGTACTTATTCATTAGATACTAGTACTTATTCATTCGATACTAGTACCTATTAAATAGATACTAGTACTTATTCATTAGATACTAGTACTTATTCATTAGAAACTAGTACTTATTCATTCGATACTAGTACCTATTAAATAGATACTAGTACCTATTAAATAGATACTAGTACTTATTCATTAGATACTAGTTCTTATTTATTAGATACTAGTACTTATTCATTAGTTACTAGTACTTATTATTAGATACTAGTACTTATTTATTAGATACTAGTACCTATTAAATAGATACTAGGACTTATTCA